>NC_056736.1:512979352-512986852 GCF_019279795.1 Protopterus annectens
ACTGGTTACACATAATAAACACTCATAGTACCTCAGCAGACCACTGACTTCTTGACTTCTAAGGAAGTAAACATCATATATATCAGGAGCATTTTTAAAGCATTTTAAAATCACATAATGCCATCAGTTAAAACCAATTAAAATCAATAGAAGACAATAACAAATCAATCACAGGGGTTCAGCCATACATAATAAAAGAAGAAAACGCATGGCCAAAATCAGGAACAGCACCTCCCTTAAAAACAAGTGCTTTCTTATTCAACTAAATAAGAAACTAAGATGTCTAATTAAGTCTAACAAGGCCAACCATGAGGTCAGGATAGCCTCACAGGCCAAGGCCTTCTTCAGCTATGTCTGGAACCTTAAAGGTAACACACAGCAGTGTGATGAACTGATGGTGAATGGTACCACCTTCACCGATTTTGGTGACATCGCAAATCTAGTGGATGATAAATTCAACTCAAACTTCACCCTCACTCCTCACCCCAGCTCCAGCATGTTAAACCCTCTCCAACACACTTCTCCCAAGTATTAGCAGGGACCATATGCTGGCAACACTTGCTATAGCCAAGAACACTGCCTCTATGGGTCCTAATAACATCCCTTGTTGCCTCAAGATCAGTCTTAAATATGACCTATCAAGACCACATGAGGCACTCTTCAACTATAGCCTTTAAATGGGCTATGTTTAAAGTAAATGGAGGACCACAACAGTCACTCCCCTCCACAATGGCAGACCATCAACCCATCCAGGGAACTACAGACCCATCAATCTAACAAGCCTAATATAGAAATCCATAGAACAAATTATCATGGAAATGATAAACAAGGACATTGGCAACTTACAGACACTGCACCCAAACCAGTTTGGCTTTGTTAAGGGACAGTCATGCCTACATAACCTGATAGACTTTTTTGAGAGAATTCAACTGGCTTAAAAACCAGTCACACACTAACAAAGTGGATGACTCCACATCAACCAGCCGACCTATCACCAGCAAGGTGCGAAAAGCCTCACTGTTGGGCCCCCTACTGTTTGATATATACTTCTCAGAAGTTCAGGCTAAAACTAAGGGGCTGTGGATGACCAAGTTTGTAGATGACTGCAAACTGGGTGCAATTACTGAATCCCCAAATGATGTCAGTATACTTCAGGAGGGTCTTATGCAGACCAACGACTTGTGTCTTAGTCACAGTCTCAAACCAAATGCGAAGAAATGTATCATCATTCCCTACAGTAAAAACAATGTCCCTTCACACTATCAGATTAACAATAATACCTTATGTACCTACAAAGTGGTAAGAGATCTGGGATCACAAGTAGACTGTGACCTTAACTTTGACCTCCATGTGTCTACTGTAGTAAGGAAGGCTTTCTCCGTAGCACACTTGATTAGCAAAGACATCACCTCTAGAGCCAAAGAGGTTATAACCCCTCTATACTTGTCACTAACCAGGCCCATAATTGAGTATAATTCCTCTTTCAACATGTACCGTACAAAGCACCTGCAGCAATTGGAGAGACCTTAGGCTAACTAAGAAGATCAGGGGATCTCCAGCACGTGCCTTACACAGGCCGACTAAAGTCTCTGTCACTATACTCAGTATTATATAGACTTCTTAGGGGAGACACAGCAATCTCCAACCTAAAGCTAATACATTTGCTGCACATCCGTAAATCAAACAGGACTAGAGGTACCCATTCCAGGGACCTAAATATGGCCTGCGACTTGAATAGGAAGTGCTGGAGGGACAGGTTTGTCTCCCAGTAACTGCTGCATCTTTAGAATATGCTACAGAGCACCTCTATGACACTGTTCGAGAGGAACCTGGATGAGTGGATGGTGTACCATAAATTCTTACTGGGAATAGCACCCACAACCCTCCTGGACATGGGCAGTCATTACTAAATACAGTCCTGGATATTGACTAGATTATCTATGGTACTACATTGGGATGAAATGGCTCGGCTTGAATGACTTCTGGGTTGATAGCCTAGTAACCGCCTATAATCCTATGATATTTTGGGAGGGTCATCAAGGCAATGGACAAGAGTAGAACAGTGCATACTGCATATCTTGACCTAGCTAAGGTATTCAGTACAATACCCCACTCAGGCATTGTTGACAAGCCTTCTGAGCTAGGCATAAATTCATACATAACTCAATGGATTTCCAACAGCCTCATGGAAAGGACCCAATAAGTCAGGATAGGTGAGACGACCTCCACCAAGTGACCAGTCACCAGTGGAATATCCTAGAACTCTCTGCTTGACCCGATCCCATGTGGCTTCTACTTCTTGGAAATCAAAGATAATGTTCAAGGCCTATGGCTCACCAAGTTCACAGATGACTGACAGCTATGATATATACCACCCAAGATACCAATATCTTGCAAGAGGGTTTGACACAGACAAATGACTAGTACTAAAGCCATGGCCTAAAACTCAATGCCAAAATATACATTATAATGCTCTTTAGAAAACTGTCAACAAAAGTTAATTACTCCATCAATAAAACACCCATAATAGTTAACCCAGTAGTAAGGGATCTGGGAACATATATAGACAGCAAGCTGGCCTTTGCCCAGCATCTAGCTAAGATAACAAGAAAATCATTCTATGTCATCCAACTTATAGATAAAAGTATGGCATCCAGGTACAAGGCAGTTGTGGCATGGCACTAGGTAAAACTTATTTTTTTTTATATTTATACAATATTCTTTTAATGTAAGAGTAATTTCTCTTAGTTTCCCCAAAGTACAATTTTCTATACTTAAACTGTATGATATATAAGGTATTAGCCTTTTTTCTTCCTTTCAAGGTATTTATGTTTGGAAGATTTCAATATGACTTGTTTTTTTTTCTCTCTCTCTCTATCTTAATGAGCTCAGTAGCCTTGGTTATGGCAACACTGAAAGAAATCGTGCAAAAATCCATCAAAAGAGGCAAGGAACTGGGACAAGAAAGCAATGCGGCATGTTATCAGCACAGATTTTATTTATTTATTTTACATTTGTTAACTGGGATAGTCCACTGGATACAGGTCCATTTCCAGTGGAGGCCCAGAGAGAAAAGCTCCCGACAGAATAATAACATGTAATACAAATTAATACAAAGTTTGCAAAGAAAATTAACATTCAAAAATGCAGGGAGTTATAAATCAGGTACTATGTATGGACATATCAAGAACAGTTAGTAAAAACAGAGTTATAATACTATAATACTAGATTCATTAGCCTAAAAAGATAAACATCATGGTTGTACAGACGTGTATAACATACGTTTAATAGATAATATTAGTGTCTAGATCAGACACATACATGCATTTTTATTATGTTGTATGTTTATAATTAACAGATTATGTGCTTCATGGTCTTTCTGGATGGCCTGATGGAGTTAATAAACATTGCAAAAACCAAGGGGCCTAGAACAGACCCCAGAATACATCACAGTTAAGTACAAATGGATGTGAAAGGGCAACTTTGACCTCGCTGCATCCTAATTTGTCATATAAATTACCTGGGAATATAGCAGCAAGGTTCATTAAGACCATGCAGATGCAACCCCTCTAAGAGCACAGCATGAGAAACTGAGACAAATGTCTTGTGCAGGTTTACAACTCAACCCTGGTAAGGTTACCTTCTTCTGTACTATTGCATATAACGTTTGGTAAGATTAGGAAGGCAATTGTGATTCTATGACTGCTACAGAAGCCATGTATCAAGCCATTTAGTAGGCCACAAAGACCAGTTATTGTTTTTATATGAGTCAACCTTTTGTTTTACCTAATACCAGTAAGAGGGAAGGGCAGAAGTTAGAAGCGCTAAGACCTCTACTTTTTTTACGTATAAGAACAATGTTCAAGGATTTCTAGTAGTTGGGAATTTACTAGTGGTAAAAGAGAAGTTTGAATACCTAAGTGAGAAATAGATCTGAGTGTATCACATGCTTTCAAAAATACATTTGGGATATAATCTGCTGGTTCTTGCTTTTTCATGCTGGAAGATGGATTTTAGCAGCTGTTTGGCAGATACATGTAAAATGCTGAATGCAAAAGCAGGCATGATACAAAATACTGTTACAAAATGGCAGTACAGTACTTGAAACGTTTGAAAAGAAGGATGGATAATATCAGCTAGGAATTCAGTACAGGTAAGAGCAGTTGAAGAATCAGAGGAAACAAATCCATTTTCCATTAGCTTCAAATCTGTGGTAGGTTTAGATCTAACTGTAAGGCTATTTATTTATTTCAAGAAATACCTAGGGATACTCAACAAATTATTTTTGTTTGTTTAAAGGTAGTTGGCTTTGATAGCTAAGTCTGTCTTATTTTCATTTCAAAGCTTGACAAAGGAATTCTATGCCTTCTCTCACTGTTTTAAAGCTTTGTAAACAGACTGGGTAAGCCATTTGCAAAGTTTCTGGCGATGAAGCTTACTAATGGGAAAGTATTTGTTTAGAAGGAGCAGGAGAAAAATGCAAGAAGTGTTTGAGAGCATTCTCAGTCACTTTCCTAAGCAAAGTATTCCAATAAACCAGGAAAAGGCAGGGAAAAATACTATTAGCAATCTTTAATGTACAATGGAAAAGAAAAATGCTTCATGAGAAAGAGTTTTCTGGCACAGAGGGCTGTCTTGACAAGACAGTGATAGCTTAGCAAAATCATCAGTTTAACAAACTTATATCATCCAGTTAGGAAACATCAACTTTCCAGAGTGTGAACCCGGCAGCATCAGCAACATTCACTAAAGCTATCAGCAGGCTGTTCTTTAGCAGTTTGCCCAGTGACAATTAAAGTCCCCCAACCTACACAACAGTTTCAGTCACTAATGCCATTTGATGTTGGCAAATAACAGATTAGAGCTACTTTAAGATGTGGGTATCTAGCAAGAATTTCATTGATGAATCAGTCTGGATCACATTTATTCCTGTTAGCAGAAGTTGTTATGAATGTGCATTTTGGCATCTTGGAAATACAAATATTTTACCTTTGCAGTTGCTTGTCACTTCTATGTCATTAACCTTTTGCTTTGGACTGGTTTACTCTGCAGGCATTGCTAAGGTAAACAGCAACATTTTGTGATGTGTTCTCAACAGCTGACCACCTTTCAGGATACGTATATTTCTTTATTAGCAGCGTGGATGGCTCTACTTTTGTGAGATCATTTGCTTGATTCCTGGCATATCTATTTCTACCTCCTCTAGCCACATCTGCCTTGCATGTGACACTGAGAATGTACTTACATAATGTGGCTCTTCCTCTTAAAGTTTTATGGCTTGAACCTAGCTGTATTTCAGCTGAGACAGTTGGTTTTCCTCTTCATGTTATGTTCTTGCATTTTACAACCCCCAACATTTGTGCAGCATAGCATTTTTCCCAGAATAGTTTTATTCTTCTGTACTACAAACTTTGGTCCATGTTGAATCTAGTTGTCACACTGCCAGCCCAGCTATCTGGCATTCTGTAAGTAGTCATATGTCTTATGTGAAAATCAACATGAATCATATGCTTGTCTTACAAATGTAAGAGAACTATATGTTATGAGTATATTAAACTACTGGTACAGAAGAGTGCGTTGAACAGGGTTTGTACAGTTCTGAGCTTCAAGGATGTGTCCACAGTGTACCCCACTGAAATGCATCTAAACTATATACCTGTGAAAATGTATGTTTTAACAGTAGAAACTAGAACATAAAAGGGTTAACTTGCAAAACCTCAAGAAAATAAGTTGAAATTAAATTGTTTTACAATTGTGCTTTAAAAGTTATCTTTCAGTTTCGGTCAATGAGACAGGATGTCTACACTAGGGGACTCTCTGTTGTTTTGTAAGAGTTTTCTTGTTTTATGTCCTCTAGCAGGTGCAAACATCTGAAGGCTATGTATTTTCAGATAGAGCTGCTAAATTCTGTTAGTTTCTGACAAAAGTGGTCTAGCTTGGAAACTGAAGTCAGGTGACAAAAAGTGATGTCATCCAAGTTAACCCAGCAATTTAAGAACCCTCTCAGACAGAGACTGGGCATTTTTGTATTTTGTCTTTGATCTAGCAAGAACATCCACTCATCATCACTTTTTGCACTTGCCTTGCTGTAAGTACGTTTTTAGGGCATAGTTAATCTTTTAAGTTCAGATGGGAATATAGTAAGGTATAGCTTAGATCCTTACTTTATTTATTTAAGACTGTCCTGCAATGCTTTTTAAAATATTTCCTGTGATTTTGAACTCTGATGTAAATGATTACTTACTGAGCATTGTCTTGTTCTTTTACTATTTATTTATTACTAAATATATTTAAACCTGCTTTTGTGGCTGATATCTGTGAAACATATTTAAGCTCTGAGAGTACTTGCATGTTCATTTGGTGACACTGTACAGGCCAATCCTAAATATCCTTGCTCTTGGTCAGACTACCATTTGGATTAATAGTAGCATTACTCAGTAGGATTGGACAACCTTTGTTAGGGGCCTTAGAGTAGCTGATGAAGAGTTGGCTGGTGCAAGCTGGAACTACCTTATAGTCTGGGCAGAAAGGTCATAGCTAGTAAACCTGTGCCAGCCTTTCCTAGGTGTGTGTGCGTGTGTGTGTGTGTGTGTGTGTGTGTTTGTATATAAATCAAACTTCAAAGTGTGTGTGTGTGTGTGTGTGTGTGTGTGTGTGTGTGTGTGTGTGTGTGTGTGTGTGTGTGTCAGCTACTTGGGCAGGGACACAAAGCACTGGTTGGACAGAGAGAGTGCTGGAGGTTTTGGCTTGGCCACTCAGCAGAGATCTCAACCCCATAGCTGTGCCAGTGGGCAGTCGTACTGGGGATCTGTAGAAAGAGGGAGCAACCAGCTCCAAACTGACTGTGATCTCTGTGTGCTCTTAAGGGAAACTGCACTTTAGTTTGTGTGTGTGTGTGTGTGTGTGTGTGTGTGTGTGTGTGTGTGTGTGTGTGTGTGTGTGTGTGTGTGTGTGTGTGTGTGTGTGTGTCTACTCGTCATCCTCCCAGTGTGTACATCCTCCACTGTTGCCAGTGGTGAGGATTGAGGTTTATTGATTACTGGGCCACTGCAGAGGCGTCACATTAGTACCCTTCTATTTTCCATCAAATAGGCTTTGGTTACACTGGCTTTCACTATATCTTGATAACCTTTCGAACTTTCATCTAAAAAATGTCCTTTTATTACTGTAGTCTTGGAGAAGATGAACTATACATCTGAATCAAAGACTCCAGGCTCTATGATACTTTATATCTGGTTTTCAGAGCTACCGTAGTACTGAGAGTGACCCTTACCAGGGTTTTCAATAAAGTACCTGTGGCTCAAAATCAAATGTGTCATTCAGCCCTGGTCCTCTGTGATCTTATGGTAACTTTTGACACAGTGAACACAGGCTTCATCTGGGTTGCTTAGCCACTAATGGTGGTAAAACAGGAACTATTCTGGGCTGGTTTTCTTCCCATATCACTGGATACTCCCAGAAAGTTGTTTCCAGTATTAATTATTTTTGCTTCCATATGGA
>NC_056736.1:513291852-513389352 GCF_019279795.1 Protopterus annectens
AAGAGACTTAACATAAAGATCCACTTGCCTACCTATACAGGTGGAGGTACGCAGAAACACTTCTAACACTGTATACCCATACTAACTTTGAGCTATGCTGATACTGACAGACGTGGCCCTGGTGTACAAAAGTTATAAATTATTTTTTAATGCCTATTACTGTTAAAAGCCAGGCATTTTGTGATGGCATGTATACACACCCTGGCACTCTCAAAGGCAATCCAATCTGCTCCTGTGTATCTGGCTATTCTTTTCAGGGGCTAGAGACATAAAAAGGACAAAATTTGTAAAATTTGTGGATGGCATGCAGTGGCAGGTTATTAGGATGGTTAAAATAATTACTAACAGTGCAGAGGTGGTGACTGCAGTTTAACTTCTTCCTTCGAGTGGTGAAGGAAGTCAGGATTGTGATGCCTCATGTCACTGTAATAGTGACGGCACTGATTCCTCATGGGTAGGATGCCACTATCATGGGTGATAGCCTTGTCCAAAGTATTACAGGATTCAGCCTTACATTGTGGCTTAGTATAGGCCTCCTGCAAAAATCTGTCTGTACTCCATATGGAGGACATCCTGAAAAAGCCTTGGACTCCTCTGCATACCACCTCTGTACTCTATAAATGCAGCACTACCCTCTCCTTTTATAGCCATGATGTCTCACTTTGAAGAATCTCAAGGAAAAAGTACAGTTGTGTACCTACCATAAATGTAGATGTTCCGAGTGTATTCACTGTTGCAGTTATTACACTTGGGTTATCCTGCTGGCAGGCAACCCGCAGTCGGCCCAAGTTCCAAAGTCTTGGTCCGGCGTCGGTTGCTGTCGCCTCTTCCCTGACGTCAGTGTGCCAGGGGTATAAAAGTTGCAACCAATGCCA
The DNA here is from genome assembly GCF_019279795.1 of Protopterus annectens. Classification (NCBI taxonomy): domain Eukaryota; kingdom Metazoa; phylum Chordata; order Ceratodontiformes; family Protopteridae; genus Protopterus; species Protopterus annectens. Next base: position 513,292,728 of record NC_056736.1, read on the forward strand.
TTTTCTTCAGTTTTTCTTGCCCCAGATGTCAGGTGCCCCCAGATAGGAAGGCTGAAAAGATAAAAATATGCTGAAAACCATGCATATATTACTATAAACATTTCCTTCCTCTACAAGCAAATACATCACATAGGTTGTATAGAGTTGAGAAGTAGAGAAAAGTCCCAGCAAAGAAAAGGGGGATGGTGGGTGGGTAACCTGGACTGCAACAGTGAATACACTCGAACATCTACATTTATGGTAGATACACAACTGTACTATGTTCATCATGTTTCACTGTTGCAGTCATTACACTTGGGTAGAATCCCAAAGCTGAGGTTGGGTGGCTGGGTCTAAATTGGATTTGGCGAGGCTAACAAGCCCTGCAGAACTGCAGTGGCAAAGCCTGCTCTGGATTTAGAGTAGAGAGGTAAGTGGTAGTGCTCGGTGAAAGTGTGCACTGAGCTCCAGGTTGCAGCTTCTAGAATGTCTTTGGTTGGTACTCCTCTGAGGAAAGCTGCTGAAGTGGCTGTTGCTCTGGTAGAATGAGGCCTAATGTCCTTAGGCACTGATTTGCCATGTTGTGCATAACAGAAGCGGATGCAGTGTCCTATCCATTTGGAGATTGTCTGCTTTGTAATAGGCTTTCCTTGTGATCCTGCAGCATATGCTGCAAACAGTTGCTCAGTTTTTCTGAAAGCTTTTGTTTTGTCCAAGTAGAATTGTAGCTGCCTGTGTATATCCAAAGCGTGCAGAAGTCTTTCCCCTTTATTCTGGGGATTTGGGTAGAAAGTAGGTAAATTAATGGTTTGGCTTAAGGCCACATTGGAGACCACTTTTGGCATGAATATTGGGTTTGTCCTAAGAGAAACCCTGTCCTGATGAAAAATGAGGAAAGGTTCCACAGCCATCAATGCCTGTAACTCTGAGACTCTTCTTGCTGAAGTTATTGCTAGGAGCAGAGCAGTTTTCCATGACAAGAATTTTAGATCAGCTGTGCTGGCTGGTTCAAAAGGAGGCAGTTGTGAGTTTTTCTAAAACAAAATTGAGGTCCCAAGTAGGTACTGGTGCTCTCCTTGAGGGTCTTATATTTTTTGCCCCTCTGAGGTACTGTCATAGTAGAAGATGTGAAAAAATAGGAGGATCCGTATTGTAATGAGTTGAAATGGCAGAGGCATGGATTTTAATAGATGAGAAAGATAGGCCTTTGTCCAACATCTCAGTTAGGTATTGGAAAATCTGAGGTATATTAGGGACAAGTGGTTCGAGCCCTTGTGCCTGGTTTCAAGCACAGAATCTCTTCCATTTTTCTGCATAAGATTTCCTAGTGCTGGGCCTCCTAGCTTCTAAAATAACATCCATAACAGCTTTAGAGAGAGGTGCAGTCTGAGTGGCTACATTATCTGCCATGCTGCCAGGTTTAAGGTTCTGAGTTGACTGTGCAGAATCTAATTGTTTTGTCGTGTCATAAGATGAGGGATTTGAGGTAGTGGCCAAGGTGGGCCTTGGGACAAACTCTTTAGGGTTGGGTACCAGTGCTGGCGTGGCCAGTCTGGTACAATCAGGATCATTTTTGACCTTTCTTGTCTGACTTTTAGTAGCACCTTGGTGAGAAGAGGCATCGGAGGGAAGGCATAGACTGTCAGGCCTTTCCAAATGAATGATAAAGCATCCACTTTCCATACTTGAGAGTGATAAGTTCTTGTGCAAAATTTCTGTATTTGGTAATTGTGAGGGAAGGCAAAAAGATCTATGTCTGGGCATCCCAATTTCCTTGTTATCATGCTGAACACTTGTGGATTTAGCTTCCATTCGTGAGGATCCATGAGATTTCTGCTTAGTTCGTCTGCCAGTGTATTTTTTGTTCCTGGCAGGAATTGTGCTTGCAGATGTACTTGGTAGGTCAGTGCTGTGTTCCACAAAGGCATGGCTTGTCTGCATAGGGGGGAGGAATGTGTGCCCCCTTGCTTGTTTATGTACCACATAACTGTGGTATTGTCCATCTTTATTTATAGTTGTCCTGGATGTATTAGGTCCTTGAAGGCTGTCAGGGCATTCTGTACAGCTAGCATCTCTTTTTGATTGATGTGAAGATGGATTTGTTCCTTGGGCCACGTGTCCTGAATACATTTTCCTGCCATATGTACTCCCCAGGCATAATCTGATGCATCCATTGTTATTGTCTGCCTGGCTGTAGGTAAGGTGAAAGGCTGTCCCTTGTTGTGGTGACAGGCCTGGAACCACCATCGAAACTCCTGTTGTAGGCAGGGAATTAAAGTTATGACTGTCTCCAGGCTGTGACAATGCTGAGTCCAAACACTTTTTAGATACCATTGTAGTTTCCTCATATGCAGTTTTGCATATGGAATTAGTAGAATGCAGGATGCCATGAAGCCCAGGCCTGCAGAATTTTTCTTGCAGGGAGCTGGGTTTTTGTTGCCATCATTTGAAAGTAATGAGTCAGTTGCCTTTGTTTGTCTGGTGTGAGATAAGCCATCTGGGCAGTTGTATTTAAGCTTGTACCCAGGAATATTATCTCTTGAGAGGGCACTAGTTTTGATTTATTTTCATTTACTGTGTACCCTAGGCAAATTAGCAATTTTTTTACAAATGCCAGGTGCTTTAGAAGAGTGCCCTTGCTCACTGCTTGAATAAGGCAGTCGTCCAAGTAGGTTTATATTTGAATTCCTTTTTGTTTGCAAAATGCAATTACTGCTGCCAGGCATTTTGTGAAGACCCTGGGTGCAGTAGATAAGCCAAAGGGCAGTGCAGAGAATTGGTAATGCATTGAGCCTGCTATGAATCTGACGTATCTTCTGCAAGATTGTCTGATTGGACCTCAAGGAGGCATACCTGCATGTCCCAAAGTAACTAGCCAAGCCTCCTTGCCCAGCATGGGCACAAGTTGTTGTAGTGTTAACATTTTGAATTTTGGAACATCCAGGAAAGTATTTCAGATTGACAGGTCCAGTATTGGTCTCCAGGCTTTGTCTTTTCTGGGTACTAAGAAAAGTCTTGAGTAAAATCCTTGTCCCTGTTCTTGTTGTGGAACTTTTTGAATAGCTCCCATGTGCATAAGAGCAGCAATCTGTTTTTGTGCCTCTGCTCATTGGTTTTGTGGCAGGTCTGGCATACCTTTTGGTTTTGGAAGCGTGTGGAAGTGGAACCTGTAACCCTGAGAAACAATATTCAGCACCCATTGGTCCTGGGTGATCATGTGCCAATTTTTTGAGAAAAGTGCTAGCTTTTCCTCTAGGGGTGCTGTTTGCAGAGGGAAGTCATTGAGATTGTTTCCTATAAGGTTGTGATTTGTCTTCTCCTCCTTTGGGGGCTGAAGCACCCCATTGTTTAGGTCTGTAGGAGCCTTGGGGCTGAGAAATGCCTCGAGCATCTGTATCTGCCTCTTTGTGGCCTGTCTGACACTGGAAAGGACCAATTTTTTGAAGGCCAGTTTCTGCTAAATCTAGGTGGTTGAACCTGTAAGAAATCTTTCACAGTCTGCATTGACTTTGCTTTATCCTCCATTTTCTTTAACACCTCTTCTGCCTTAACACCAAACAAAGTATCATGCTGTAATGGAGCATCCAATAATTTTACTTTAACATGGTCAGGTAAATTTTGTTCTTTCAACCAAGCATGTCTTCGAATAACAGAGCCTGTAACTGCAGCTCTACAAGAAGCCTCTAATGAATCAAAACCACATTGCAGAGTATGCTTTCCCACTTGTTCAACCGCATGCAATAAATCCTGCATTTCTTTACTGTCAGGACTTTCTGTATTTGAAACCATTTTCTGCTTTAACAATGACATGAGGTACTGTTGATATTTAAGCATGTGAAACTGACAGTTTAAAGCTCTTACAGCTAAAGTAGCAGAAGTGTAAACTTTTTTTCCCCATCTGTCCAGAGCTCTGGAATCCCTATCTGAGGGGACAGGATGTTTGGCAGTGGAAGCCTTAACCCCTTTAGGACCCTGAGAAATAGTTTCTGGGTCTGCATCGTTGTTTTTGTAAAGAAATTTATGAGAGTCAGGGACTCTGTAGTACCTGTCTGGCTTGACTGGTGCAGGGAGTAAAGAATCAGGAGACAGACTGGATTCAGAAAAAACATCATCTACAATATCAAGCACAGTGGGGGCTAGCTAGGGGCCTGTGCTGAGGCAATAAATGGAAATCTCTGAGCCTTTTCTTGGATTCTGAATAATCTTGGCTCTCCCAATGGAAATGCTCCCTCATGGTGTGCAGGGTTTCCCCAAAAGAATAATCCTCAGGCGGTGAGGCTGAAGGAATGGACTCTTCTGCATCAGAGTCCGCATAGGGAGAAAGAGAATATCCCTGATCAGAAGAGGAATCAGAGGAAATGGAAACCTGATCAGAGGAATCATAATCAGTGTCTTGCCTAGGCCTTTTGTCAGGAGGGGGATGCGAACCCCTGATTAAAGTAATAAGGTCTTTGGCCATTTTAAGCATCTGCTTCTTTGGCATGGATGACTGTTCTGGAGAATGCTGTACTTGCTTCCTTGTCTTTAATGGTGTTTTTGACTTTGCCTTTGCTGCTGTAGTAGCCTTAATTGTAAGCTATGAAGGTCAGAAAACGCCCTCAGGAGCCGATGCCTGCTCAGCGGCTCCGGACCCATCTGAGGGTATAGTTTCCGTAGGCCCAATACCTTGAGTTTCCACAGACCTCGGTGTCTCCACATGGCTGTCGGTTACGGCCTGTGGCTCTGAGGTAGCGGGTGCCAGGGGCTGCGAAAGCGCCTCACTGAGAACCGGCGAATGGCCTAGAAGAGGCTTCGTCTGTTTTGGACCTCAGATGTCTGTCCTTTTCTTCGTCTTTGCGTTTTTTATAAATTCCGGTCGTCGGTTGTTCCGACGGCATTATATAATTAAACCTTCGGCCAAAATAATGTAAAGCAAAATCAAACCAATGTTTAATAGTGCGTTTATTGAATCTAGCACAAAACCGACAACTAGTAACGTCGTGGTCAGGGCCTAGGCAAGGAATACAGTAAGAGTGAAAGTCCTTATGAGGTATTTGCTTCCCACAAGAAATACAATTATTAACTTTTACTGACATCGATCTGGAGCAAGAAAAAGTCTCCCCAATGGGGTACTTAGCTTTACTGAAGACTTTGGTTCTGAAACTCAATTTTGAAAATCTCAGGAGTCGGCCAACCGGCACTTGCGAACTGTTTTTGCTTCGGGCACCGCGCAGCAAGAAAGACTGGAGAAAATGGCGTTGGTTGCAACTTTTATACCCCTGGCGCACTGACGTCAGGGAAGAGGCGACAGCAACTGACGCCGGACCAAGACTTTGGAACTCGGGCCGACTGTGGGTCGCCTGCCAGCAGGATAACCCAAGTATAATGACTGCAACAGTGAAACAAGATGAACATCAGCAGACAACTGGTGCCCAAAACAGTCCTTGAGTGGTCCATCATCCATATAGTGCCAGGTATTTATAGGCATCTCATTTGTTTGATTAATGGCAAACTCTAAAGCCACAGGTACAGAACTATTATGGTTCCAATGGCACTTTAATGTGTGAAACATAAAACAGTCCTTCATCTCTGTGTATGTTATTGAGATAATATGCTCTACAGTGACTCCATCTAAAGATGGTAAAATACAGGATGACAATTCTCTCAACCCTAAACAAGCTGCCTGCATGTACGTGGAGCTGCCACAGCAGGTGCTTGGGAGTGTGCATGGCATTCTGTAGAAATCTGCACAACGTTTACTGGATTTGCTTGTTTCCCAAATTAAGTGATTCAGAAACAATAATGACATGAACTCTAATTAGTATAATCATTGTGACTAGAGGGATGAATCTACATGCTACAAACACAGCAAGAAACACAGAGCCTCATCACGCTACAGTTGAAAACAGAACTAAAGGAGTTTGAATCCTGCTGAAGTATTTCCTTCCTAGTGAAGATATATGCTTACATAAGGTAACTGCTGCCTCTTACAAATTCATTCCTTTGCACAACTGGACCTTCTGACTGCTCTTTACCTTGATTTCTCTAAGGGATGTCTGTCTGTGCTTTTAAATGTGTTGGCCAAAAGTGTCTTATGGGGTACATTGCAAGTATACTGAATGTAGTAAACTATAAAAATGTAATGAAGTTCCTGGGATCCAACAACAAACAATCGAAGCCAACCACGAAAGTAGCAGCAAATGATACCCGGAAAAGCTGGATTCTTGCACAAAAACAGTACTCTTTATTTGTACCAACAGACAATGTTGAGCGCTTTCATCAATATAAAATGACTTCTTCAGAACACAATAGATAAAAAATCACTCCCTTATATACTTATAAAAACCGCCTTTTTCACCAATTATTCAATTAATGACTAGGCTACTTAAAGGAATAAAGTATCTCCCATTTCTATCCAATCTAGTACTTTTTTTATGTAACCTTTAAAATATCAAAGAATATATACTCAATCAATAAAAATATACATGATTAAATAAAGTAATTACATCTAGACTAAAATTTGATACAGCATTACAATATTAATCATCGTAAAAAATCAAAACCTATGCATTTTTGTAAAGATTGTGTTGTGTCCTTGTTATACAAACAGGAATGTATACATTTCTAGTATTGACACTGTACATATCCATGTTATAGATCAAAATACATATTATGTATAATAGTGGAATAAGATATTTATAAATATAATAACTTATATTATAAAAAAAAAAAAAAACATATATAAAATAACTACCTAAAGATACCCTATACATCAATAACTAATAAACCAATTGTATAGCTATGTGTATTTTCTAAATATATTATCAAGTACATGTATTATAATTCATATATTTTAATTAACAAGCTATTAAGCTCTAACTAAGGGTTTGGTAGGAATCATTTCATTCAATCCAGGGGAGGTGGCTGCATTGAGTCTTATCTGCCACTTGATCTCTTTTTCACCCACTATTGCCTTGATGTTTCCCCCTCTAGGGTTAAAGGGTACCACTTCGAGAATGGCAAATTTGAAGCCAGTACATTCTGGATTGTTAATCAGGTGACGAGACAGGGCATTATTAATGTCGTATTTTCTAATGCAGTACATATGGTCATATATTCTGTTTTTGAAACAACGATCAGTTTTCCCAACATAATAATTCATACATGTATCACATATTCCTAAATATATTAAGTGCTGGGTCTGACAATTTCCATGACAGAATCTCACCTTACTTCTAATACTATTCTTTAAAATAATGAAAGGTGCCTCCAATATATATCTGCAAAAATTACAGTGTCCACATTTTTTAGTACCCATTTTGTGTATCTTACTTTTCCTTTGATAACTTGATTTTACTTCAATTATTCTCTTCAAGTTGTTCCCCGTTTTATATACAAATTGGGGTCTACTGGGTACCTTCTCCTTTAAAACTGTGTCACTTGTCAATATGTTCCAATTAGACATAATAATGTCCTTGACTTCCTTGGTGTGCCTGCCATATTTTAATATGCATGTTTAGTATATTTGTCATTTCTACTACTTATATTAATAATATTGTTGCTATTTTTCTCCTTGGTTTTCTGTAATCCAATGCCTAGAAGAGGCAGATACTTTCTTCCCCATTCTTGAGATACATATGAAATCACATCTTTGATCATAACTTGGGGATATCCTTTCTCCATAAATAAACCACCAATACATGATAGTTCTTGCAGCATGCACTTCTTGACTGATGTCATCCTGGCAGCTCTGATGCACTGCCCCCTAATTATACTCCGTTTGGTTGTATAGGAATGGGCACTATCAAAGTGCAAGTATCCATTGTTATATGTGTCCTTCCTATAAATCCGAGACTGGAAGGCCTTCCCATCACTATAAAGATAAACATCAAGATAATTAATCCCCACTGTATCAAATTGATATGTAAACTTAAGATAACTGGTGGTGTGATTAATATAATCTACAAATTTGAAAAGTTTTTCCTTTTCACCTTCCCAGAGAACAAAGATGTCATCCAAATAACGGACATATCTTCTGATATATGACATCCAACTCGTCTCCAAAACAAATTCCTTCTCCCAATCAAGCAACACCAAATTTGCATAGATGGGGGCACAGGCTGTCCCCATTGCTACGCCTGTCTTCTGTCTATAGTACTCCCCTTCAAAATAGATATAGTTATGGTCAAGTACTATATCCATGAATTCAGTGAGTAGGGATATGTCATCCTGTCCCAATCCACTGTAGTTGTATATACTGTTATAAAATCTATTCATGCCATCGTTCTTGGGGATACATGAAAAAAGATCCTGAATGTCAATAGTGACAAACACAAGATTGGGACTCCATAACTCTTGCTTGAAAATTCCCAAAAATTCCCAGGAATCCTTCATGATATGTTCAACAGTATGATACATGTGTTTCAATTTGTGATGGATAACTCTACCTAAAGGGAAAGCTTTGCTGGCACTTCTTGAGATTATTGGTCTGAATGGAGGGTCCAACATATTTTTGTGAACTTTGGGAATGCCTGTAATTGTCGCCAATATAGGAAATTCCACTTTGAGGAACTTATATAAGTCCTCATTTATTCTATTTTCCAACAAAAATTCTTCTAAGTATGAGTCTATTCGACCATACGCTATATTCACCTCATTGAGGGAAGAAACTTCATATTGCGAAGAGTTATTTAATAATTCAAAGATTTTGCTTATATATTTTTCTTGATCATACAAAACAATTCCTCCCCCTTTGTCTGCTGACATAATTCTAATATTTTGTTCACATAATGAGTCAACAATGGAATGTACTTGTTGACTCATGACACGATCTCTTTTATTGTGCTTATGTTTGTTGTATAAAGCATACAATTCTGTGTTGACCACGTTTTCAAAAGATGCCAATATTTTAGACATGGGGGGGTAAATACACTTTTCTTTCTCAATTCTCCTGTAACTCCTTGCACCATGGCACTCTGATTGAAAAACACGCCAAGATTTAATTTTCTCAAAAATAATTTAAATTCTACCAAGGTATCAGTGATATCCAAAGATTTATCCGGGATAAACTTCATACCCTTTGAAAATACTGAAAATAACTCGGGTATAACTTGGTATACACTGTAATTATATATCTTGATTTCCCCACTAGTATGAAGCATGTTGTTCTGTACATCATCATTCCTATTTTCTGTAATATACATCAAAGGGCTCTCAATATCTACCATGGATATGTTACCGTCAGGGCTTCCAGGGGATCTTATTGATATGGCCTGTGTCCGTTCCATCTGTATTTCCCCTTCCCTTTCTGTTTGGCTGATTGCCAGCTGTTGTAATTCATCCCCTCTTCTAAAAAAAATTCTTCCTCAAACTGGTGCAAGTTTGAAACATTGTGGGTGGTGGCATACTTCATATCCTTGTTCTCCCCATCCTTTCTAATATTCCATCTGTAAACTAATCCTTTCTCATATTGGGAAATATCTCTCTGTAATTTTCTACATTTTCTATCAAAAACTTTCTTTCAGTTATTTTCAGCATAATCATATTGTTTGCAATACAATTTTTCCCATTGTGGAAATAACATATCCTTTTTGATAAGTTTGTTCATCTGTTCTACCTCCTGGAGTAAACTACTTAATTTAGAGTCATTACAATTGACAATAAATTGCATAAATTGTTTCCCAAACCCATTGAACATATTATTACACGTCTTAATATTATCTGCATTCATTTCAACCCCTATGGTTCATAGGTTCATAGGTTCATAGGTTCATACTAGGCTATCTGCCCGAGGGCATTTACAAGCCTAGCCCATAGTTTTGTGGCTTACGCCACCCCTTTAGTATGGGGAACTATACCCATTATTTTGCTGTGCCTCTGTTGAGCAGTGACACTGAGGTAATCCCTGGGGTATATCTGCGATCTCCCATCCATTGGTCAAGATTTCTCTTGAACAAGGCCAGCGAGGTGCTCTGCCTCACATATACCGGGATTTTATTCCACAGCATAGGGAGTCTTTGGGTGATGAATCTATCCCTCCAGCACGTCCTATTAATAGCCGTGGTCGAGGTTTAAGTCTCCGCCCTTGTGGCTCTGACGGATCTAGATTTTTTGAGGTGAAGCATATTCATCAAATCTGGGTTTGAGATGGCCTTGTATGTTAGGCAAAGGTCACCTCTGAGCAAGCGCTAGGCGACTGAATAGAGCTGGAGTTCTTTCAGTCGGGCAGCATAGGACAGATTTTTGAGACCCTTTATCCTTTTGGTGAGGAACTTTGTGGCCTCTCCAGCTGCTGCAAGTGTCGGGTCAGATACATTCGAATGGGGCATTGTACTCAATCATTGGTCTGATGAGTGATGAGTATAGGGAGACTATGACCTCCCTTGATCTAGATGAGAATCCCTTCATGATAAGGTGGGCAATGTAGAAGGTCTTCCTAACTACTTTAGCTACATGGGTGTCGAATGACAGACTACTATCAACCTGGCTCCCCAGGTCCCTGATAACTTCTTCTGTGCTCAGTGGATTGCCACCTATTTGGTAGCTAGGGGTAACCTTGTTTTTCCGAAGGGTATGACTATGCATTTTTGGCATTTAACTTTAGGCCATGGCTCTGGCACCAGTTATCCGTTTCTGTGAGACCCTTCTGAAGGATATCTGTGTCAGATGTGTTTTCTACTATGGCCCAGTTTGCAGTCATCTGCAAACTTTGTCAGCCATAACCCTCCTGTGTTTGCTTGTACTTGGAAAAGTAGATGCCAAACAAGAGTGGGCCCAGGACTGAGCCCTGTGGTACACCACTTGTGACAGGCTTTGAGTCTGACATGGCGCCAGCAACTCTGACCCTGTGGGTTCTGTCACTCAGCCAGTTTGCAACCCATCTTGTGATGTATGGGTTAACATTTAAGCTGATGAGTTTTTCAATGATACCCGAGTGGGATATTGTATCAAGGCCTTCGCCAGATCGAGGTAGGCTGTATGGACTGCCTTTCCTCATCAATGGCTTTGGTGACTGTTTCAAAAAGTCAACCAAGTTTAGAAGGCATGATCTGCCTTTGACAAAGCCAAACTGGGATGGATCCAAAGTCTGCAAATTCCTATGTCTTTATTTATGAGTTCCATTATGATCCTCTCCATGGTTTTGCAGATAAGGCTTGTCAAGCTAATGGGCCAGTAATTTCCAGGGTCGGTGGAGGCACCGCCTTTGTGAAGTGGGACCACAGTTGCAGTGCGCCACTCCTGGAGTGCGTATCCAGAGGTAAGACTATGATTAAACAGCTGTCCTAGCTGTGGGTTTAATTCCTCGTTGAGTTCGTGGAGCACACAGCCGGGGACACCATCAGGTCCCATGGATGCTGTGTTTTTGCTTTGGAGAGCAGTTCTCACTTGGGCATTGGAGATGTTTGGGGGGCTGCAATCGCTTGGTATAGATATCTCTCCTTTTGGGGGGTGGGAGGGGAGAAGTTTGCACTGAACCTGTCAGCCAGTATGTTGGCAATGTCTGTAGGATCAGTAATCTTCACATCATTTTGAACTAGTTCTGAGCATATCTGGGAGTTTCCTCCCAGGTTTCTAACATAGCTAAAGAAGGCCTTATGATTGTCTTTTGAGTCTTTAGCTATTTTTCTCTCAAAATTTGCTTTGGATGATTTTATGAGAGCTCTTAGCTTTTTACTTATAGTGATCAAGGGTGTCTTACCTTTTAAGGATTTTGCTCTATCTTGTAGTAGCTTCCTCCTTTTGTTGTAGAGTTTGTTTATGGCTGGGGTCCACCAGAGTGGACGCTTGCCTTTGGTACAAAGAGCCTTTGTTTTGCTTGGGATTGCCTTATCCATGCAGTCCTGCAGGTGCTGGTAGAAGGCATTTGTAAGTGATTCAGCGGCTTGAGTACTGTTTTCCGCCTCGGGGCCTTAAAGGAGACCACACTAGTCTTTAGAAGTGTGAAGTCGGCTTTAGAAGTTCTTTACTGTGGTCTTTTTATTTCAGGTGGGGGTGGGATGAGGACCTCCAGCGAGATAAGTTTGTGATCTGATCTCACCAGTGAGGGGTATACTTCCGGTGTTGAACATTGTGCTCCCATGTTCGTGATGATGAGATCAAGTATGTTTTCTCCTCTTGTGGGGATGGTGACTAGTTGTTCCATGGCATTTGAGTTTATGAATTCCAGGAACTTTTGGGCTAGGGTGTTTGGGCTTGAGTAGTGTTCCCAGTCTATATTAGGGTAATTGAAGTCACCTAGTATGATGGTGTTTGGTGATACATTTATCCCCTCTAGTGTTTTCAGGAAGGCCATGTGAGGTTCCTGAGTTTGTGAGGGTGGCCTGTAACATGCTACAATTTGCAGAGCAGTCTTGCCTATGGTTAATTGCACCTGGATGGTCTCCGATGCATCGTGCATTGCCACCAGTCTTGAGGTGTGGGTGTCTTTGATGAATATGGATACCCCTCCTTTCTTGGTATTGTCCGGATTTTGGGGCCGGAACGCATGATAAGAGGTAAAACCTGATAGTGCTGGGGTGCTCTCAGGAGCCTTGAACCAGGTTTCTGTCACTGCACAGACATCGATGTTCTCCATACTGAGAAGGGCCTCGAAAAGTGCATTTTGAGATTTAGACTTCTGGCATTGAGCAGCATTACCCTTAGTTTTTTTCCTTTTTTGTGTTCTAGGGTGGTAGGTTTAGAATTTGAGCCTTGCCTAAAAAAGGCACTATGGGGGTGGCAAAGAGCCTTTGCTTTGTTCTTTAAAAAATGGTAGCCCCATCGGGACTATACCACTATCTATACATTTGTGCAAATACATATTGTCCACTTGTATACTCTTTATTTTAGTAAGCTTATTGCCGAAACTGTATATCAATTCCTTCAAAGAAGGGAAATACCCCTCATCTTCCTTGCGTTTATTTTTTGAATTGTTAATGTCATTGAACTCGAAAGGCATATGCATAAACTTGTCTAAATTGAAATTGTTAGCGCTGTCATTATCTCCCAAAGGAGAGCGCTGAGAAACAGTACCTTTAGAATGTTTGTTATTGACACCACTCGTCTTCTCCTCCGATGCATAGGTTAGAACTGGTGGTAAATGTTTAGGCTTTGCGCCAGAAATTAGATAAATATCCTCGTCTTGATTACCGGACAAAGCAGAAACATTGAGAGTACTTTTATGCCTCACTATACGATCGTTGTCTTCCTTCCTCGGTGTGCAGCTCGACGGGAACGAATGTCTCCTCTGCCCATTCGGGATCTCCTCGTCGCTGCCATTACCCATAGAGGAGCGTGCTGACATCACAACGTTAGAATTAGGTTGCACTAAATTCTTGTGTGAAGCAGAGGGCGGAGTTAACAGTTCCAGTAAACGTGTTATTTTGCCCTTTAATATAGCCATTTCGGAGTGAATCTTGTCAACTTCCTCCCTGGTTATGGAAGTTGAAAAACCAGATACTTCGTGCATTGAATCCATAGTGAGACACAACTATAAAAATGTAATGAAGTTCCTGGGATCCAACAACAAACAATGGAAGCCAACCACGAAAGTAGCAGCAAATGATACCAGGAAAAGCTGGATTCTTGCACAAAAACAGTACTCTTTATTTGTACCAACAGACAATGTTGAGCGCTTTCATCAATATAAAATGACTTCTTCAGAACACAATAGATAAAAAATCACTCCCTTATATACTTATAAAAACCGCCTTTTTCACCAATTATTCAATTAATGACTAGGCTACTTAAAGGAATAAAGTACCTCCCATTTCTATCCAATCTAGTACTTTTTTTATGTAACCTTTAAAATATCAAAGAATATATACTCAATCAATAAAAATATACATGATTAAATAAAGTAATTACATCTAGACTAAAATTTGATACAGCATTACAATATTAATCATCGTAAAAAATCAAAACCTATGCATTTTTGTAAAGATTGTGCTGTGTCCTTGTTATACAAACAGGAATGTATACATTTCTAGTATTGACACTGTACATATCCATGTTATAGATCAAAATACATATTATGTATAATAGTGGAATAAGATATTTATAAATATAATAACTTATATTATAAAAAAAAAAACATATATAAAATAACTACCTAAAGATACCCTATACATCAATAACTAATAAACCAATTGTATAGCTATGTGTATTTTCTAAATATATTATCAAGTACATGTATTATAATTCATATATTTTAATTAAGTTATTAAGCTCTAACTAAGGGTTTGGTAGGAATCATTTCATTCAATCCAGGGGATGTGGCTGCATTGAGTCTTATCTGCCACTTGATCTCTTTTTCACCCACTATTGCCTTGATGTTTCCCCCTCTAGGGTTAAATGGTACCACTTTGAGAATGGCAAATTTGAAGCCAGTACATTCTGGATTGTTAATCAGGTGACGAGACAGGGCATTATTAATGTTGTATTTTCTAATGCAGTACATATGGTCATATATTCTGTTTTTGAAACAACGATCAGATTTCCCAACATAATAATTCATACATGTATCACATATTCCTAAATATATTAAGTGCTGGGTCTGACAATTTCCATGACAGAATCTCACCTTACTTCTAATACTATTCTTTAAAATAATGAAAGGTGCCTCCAATATATATCTGCAAAAATTACAGTGTCCACATTTTTTAGTACCCATTTTGTGTATCTTACATTTCCTTTGATTACTAGATTTTACTTCAATTATTCTCTTCAAGTTGTTCCCCGTTTTATATACAAATTGGGGTCTACTGGGTACCTTCTCCTTTATAACTGTGTCACTTGTCAATATGTTCCAATTAGACATAATAATGTCCTTGACTTCCTTGGTGTGCCTGCCATATTTTAATATGCATGCTTTAGTATATTTGTCATTTCTACTACTTATATTAATAATATTGTTGCTATTTTTCTCCTTGGTTTTCTGTAATCCAATGCCTAGAAGAGGCAGATACTATTTCCCATTCTTGAGATACATATGAAATCACATCTTTGATCATAACTTGGGGATATCCTTTCTCCATAAATAAACCACCAATACATGATAGTTCTTGCAGCATGCATTTCTTGACTGATGTCATCCTGGCAGCTCTGATGCACTGCCCCCTAATTATACTCCGTTTGGTTGTATAGGAATGGGCACTATCAAAGTGCAAGTATCCATTGCTATATGTGTCCTTCCTATAAATCCGAGACTGGAAGGCCTTCCCATCACTATAAAGATAAACATCAAGATAATTAATCCCCACTGTATCAAATTGATATGTAAACTTAAGATAACTGGTGGTGTGATTAATATAATCTACAAATTTGAAAAGTTTTTCCTTTTCACTTTCCCAGAGAACAAAGATGTCATCCAAATAATGGACATATCTTCTGATATATGACATCCAAGTCGTCTCCAAAACAAATTCCTTCTCCCAATCAAGCAACACCAAATTTGCGTAGATGGGGGCACAGGCTGTCCCCATTGCTACGCCTGTCTTCTGTCTATAGTACTCCCCTTCAAAATAGATATAGTTATGGTCAAGTACTATATCCATGAATTCAGTGAGTAGGGATATGTCATCCTGTCCCAATCCACTGTAGTTGTATATACTGTTATAAAATCTATTCATGCCATCGTTCTTGGGGATACATGAAAAAAGATCCTGAATGTCAATAGTGACAAACACAAGATTGGGACTCCATAACTTTTGCTTGAAAATTCCCAAAAGTTCCCAGGAATCCTTCATGATATGTTCAACAGTATGATACATGTGTTTCAATTTGTGATGGATAACTCTACCTAAAGGGAAAGCTTTGCTGGCACTTCCTGAGATTATTGGTCTGAATGGAGGGTCCAACATATTTTTGTGAACTTTGGGAATGCCTGTAATTGTTGCCAATATAGGAAATTCCACTTTGAGGAACTTATATAAGTCCTCATTTATTCTATTTTCCAACAAAAATTCTTCTAAGTATGAGTCTATTCGACTATACGCTATATTCACCTCATTGAGGGAAGAAACTTCATATTGCGAAGAGTTATTTAATAATTCAAAGATTTTGCTTATATATTTTTCTTGATCATACAAAACAATTCCTCCCCCTTTGTCTGCTGACATAATTCTAATATTTTGTTCACATAATGAGTCAATAATGGAATGTACTTGTTGACTCATGACACAATCTCTTTTATTGTGCTTATGTTTGTTGTATAAAGCATACAATTCTGTGTTGACCACGTTTTCAAAAGATGCCAATATTTTAGACATAGGGGGGGGGGGGTAAATACACTTTTCTTTCTCAATTCTCCCGTAACTCCTTGCACCATGGCACTCTGATTGAAAAACACCCCAAGATTTAATTTTCTCAAAAATAATTTAAATTCTACCAAGGTATCAGTGATATCCAAAGATTTATCCGGGATAAACTTCATACCCTTTGAAAATACTGAAAATAACTCGGGTATAACTTGGTATACACTGTAATTATATATCTTGATTTCCCCACTAGTATGAAGTATGTTGTTCTGTACATTATCATTCCTATTTTCTGTAATATACATCAAAGGGCTCTCAATATCTACCATGGATATGTTACCGTCAGGGCTTGCAGGGGATCTTATTGATATGGCCTGTGTCCGTTCCATCTGTATTTCCCCTTCCCTTTCTGTTTGGCTGATTGCCAGCTGTTGTAATTCATCCCCTCTTCTAAAAAAAATTCTTCCTCAAACTGGTGCAAGTTTGAAACATTGTGGGTGGTGGCATACTTCATATCCTTGTTCTTCTCCCCATCCTTTCTAATATTCCATCTGTAAACTAATCCTTTCTCATATTGGGAAATATCTCCCTGTAATTTTCTACATTTTCTATCAAAAACTTTCTTACAGTTATTTTCAGCATAATCATATTGTTTGCAATACAATGTTTCCCATTGTGGAAATAACATATCCTTTTTGATAAGTTTGTTCATCTGTTCTACCTCCTGCAGTAAACTACTTAATTTAGAGTCATTACAATTGACAATAAATTGCATAAATTCGAATAGACTCATACTTACAAGAATTTTTGTTGGAAAATAGAATAAATGAGGACTTATATAAGTTCCTCAAAGTGGAATTTCCTATATTGGCGACAATTACAGGCATTCCCAAAGTTCACAAAAATATGTTGGACCCTCCATTCAGACCAATAATCTCAGGAAGTTCCAGCAAAGCTTTCCCTTTAGGTAGAGTTATCCATCACAAATTGAAACACATGTATCATACTGTTGAACATATCATGAAGGATTCCTGGGAATTTTTGGGAATTTTCAAGCAAGAGTTATGGAGTTCCAATCTTGTGTTTGTCACTATTGACATTCAGGATCTTTTTTCATGTATCCCCAAGAACGATGGCATGAACAGATTTTATAACAGTATATACAACTACAGTGGATTGGGACAGGATGACATATCAATACTCACTGAATTCATGGATATAGTACTTGACCATAACTATATCTATTTTGAAGGGGAGTACTATAGACAGAAGACAGGCGTAGCAATGGGGACAGCCTGTGCCCCCATCTACGCAAATTTGGTGTTGCTTGATTGGGAGAAGGAATTTGTTTTGGAGACGAGTTGGATGTCATATATCAGAAGATATGTCCGTTATTTGGATGACATCTTTGTTCTCTGGGAAGGTGAAAAGGAAAAACTTTTCAAATTTGTAGATTATATTAATCACACCACCAGTTATCTTAAGTTTACATATCAATTTGATACAGTGGGGATTAATTATCTTGATGTTTATCTTTATAGTGATGGGAAGGCCTTCCAGTCTTGGATTTATAGGAAGGACACATATAGCAATGGATACTTGCACTTTGATAGTGCCCATTCCTATACAACCAAACGGAGTATAATTAGGGGGCAGTGCATCAGAGCTGCCAGGATGACATCAGTCAAGAAATGCATGCTGCAAGAACTATCATGTATTGGTGGTTTATTTATGGAGAAAGGATATCCCCAAGTTATGATCAAAGATTTGATTTCATATGGGAAGAAAGTATCTGCCTCTTCTAGGCATTGGATTACAGAAAACCAAGGTGAAAAATAGCAACAATATTATTAATATAAGTAGTAGAAATGACAAATATACTAAAGCATGCATATTAAAATATGGCAGGCACACCAAGGAAGTCAAGGACATTATTATGTCTAATTGGAACATATTGACAAGTGACACAGTTATAAAGGAGAAGGTACCCAGTAGACCCCAATTTGTATATAAAACGGGGAACAACTTGAAGAGAATAATTGAAGTAAAATCTAGTTATCCAAGGAAAAGTAAGATACACAAAATGGGTACTAAAAAATGTGGACACTGTAATTTTTGCAGATATATATTGGAGGCACCTTTCATTATTTTAAAGAATATTATTAGAAGTAAGGTGAGATTCTGTCATGGAAATTGTCAGACCCAGCACTTAATATATTTAGGAATATGTGATACATGTATGAATTATTATGTTGGGAAAACTGATCGTTGTTTCAAAAACAGAATATATGACCATATGTACTGCATTAGAAAATAGGACATTAATAATGCCCTGTCTCATCACCTGATTAACAATCCAGAATGTACTGGCTTCAAATTTGCCATTCTCAAAGTGGTACCATTTAACCCTAGAGGGGGAAACATCAAGGCAATAGTGGGTGAAAAAGAGATCAAGTGGCAGATAAGACTCAATGCAGCCACATCCCTGGATTGAATGAAATGATTCCTACCAAACCCTTAGTTAGAGCTTAATAACTTGTTAATTAAAATATATGAATTATAATACATGTACTTGATAATATATTTAGAAAATACACATAGCTATACAATTGGTTTATTAGTTATTGATGTATAAGGTATCTTTAGGTAGTTATTTTATATATGTTTTTTTTTTTTTTATAATATAAGTTATTATATTTATAAATATCTTATTCCACTATTATACATAATATGTATTTTGATCTATAACATGGATATGTACAGTGTCAATACTAGAAATGTATACATTCCTGTTTGTATAACAAGGACACAGCACAATCTTTACAAAAATGCATAGGTTTTGATTTTTTACGATGATTAATATTGTAATGCTGTATCAAATTTTAGTCTAGATGTAATTACTTTATTTAATCATGTATATTTTTATTGATTGAGTATATATTCTTTGATATTTTAAAGGTTACATAAAAAAAGTACTAGATTGGATAGAAATGGGAGGTACTTTATTCCTTTAAGTAGCCTAGTCATTAATTGAATAATTGGTGAAAAAGGCGTTTTTTATAAGTATATAAGGGAGTGATTTTTTTATCTATTGTGTTCTGAAGAAGTCATTTTATATTGATGAAAGCGCTGAACATTGTCTGTTGGTACAAATAAAGAGTACTGTTTTTGTGCAAGAATCCAGCTTTTCCTGGTATCATTTGCTGCTACTTTCGTGGTTGGCTTCGACTGAATGTAGTAAACTGTAGGACTGTTAAGTAGATGGGAAACACACTGTTGAGTTCATATTCAATAATGCTAATCCCAACTATTTTAGTATTGTGTGCCTTGCACTTATGTGAACAGCCACAACCTTATTAGTAACACTGCTGTTGTACTGGTCATGCATTCTTGTTCAGTTGCACGTCTGTGCTTAGGATCATAGGAAGTTACTAGGCTAATGGCCCTAGGGCCCTTACAAGCACAGCCAAGATCTAGCCTTATTTCTACGATTAGCACCTATTGCCCCTGTCCAAGAAGGACACAGGTGGAACCTCCAGAGTAAATTTACGGTTACCCATCCAATCGTTCAGACTACGTTTGAAGACGGCCAATGACGTGCTCTGTTTAATATGAATTGAGAGTCTGCCTCAAAGGTGTGGTAACCTCTGGGAGACAAATCTGTCTCTCCAGCAGGTTCTATTAATTCCACATACCAGGTTAAGGTCTTTAGAGTGAGTAACCCGTGTACCATTTCACTTACGAATATGCAGCATTTCCAATAAAGCAAGGTCAGAGATTGCCTTGTATGCAAGGCAGACATTACCTCTGAGTAGTCTGTATAAAACAGAATAAAGTGACAGTGATTTCAGACAATCCACATAGTTTCCATGTGAGGAACCTTTGTGGTCTCTCAAACTGCTGCAGGTGCTTGGAAAGGTACAAATTAGAAGAGGCGTTGTACTCAATTATTGGCCTGATGAGGGAAAAGTACAGGGAGGCTATAACTTCCATTTTTCTGGAGGCAATGCCCTTACATATGAGACAAGCAATACAGATTGCCCTTCTTACCACTGTGGGAACACGGTGGTCAAAGGTAAGGTTGCTGTCAACCTGTGTGCCCAGGTCCTTCACAACTGAGTGCGTACTTAAGGTATTGATATTGCTGTGGTAGTTGTAGGAGCATCACTCATACCAAAAAGGATGATGATAATTTTTTTTGCATTGAGTTTAAGGCCATGACGTTGGTACCAATCATTTGTTTGTGTAAGACCCTCTTGCAGGATGTTGACATCATTTAGAGATTCTATGACCGCTCCCAGTTTGCAGTCATCAGCAAACTGTGTCAGCCACAGACCTTTAGTTTATGCTTGTACTTTGTAGAAATAGATTCCAAACAGTAGAGGTCCCAAGACTGATCCCTGCGGAACACCATTGGTTACAGGTCTGTTGTTGGAGGTGGATTCCCCTATTTTAACTATATGGGTTCCATCAGTAAGCCAGATACCCCATCTAATGATACAAGGGTTGATACCTAGCTGGATGAGTTTGTCAATGATGCCTGAGTGGGGATAATGTCAAACGTCTTGGCTAAGTCTACGTAGGCAGATGCACAGATTTCCCCTCATCCAGGGCCTTGGTGACTGTGTTAAAGAAGTCCACCGGATTTAACAGGCATGAGCTCCCTTTGACAAATCGAAACTGAGTAGGGTCAAGTGTTTGGAGATTACCTATATCTGTGCTGATAAGGTCCATGATGATTTGGCTCCATGGCTTGTGCTGATAAGGTCCATGATGATTTGCTCCATGGCCTTGCAAATAAGGCTAGTCACGCTAACAGGTCTACAGTTCCCAGGGTCACTGGAAGCACCACCTTAGTGCAAGGGAATAACAGTGGCCATTTTCCATTCAGCTGGGGAGAAACTGGTGCTTAGACTATGATTGAAAAGAATACCCAATGGTATGTATAATTCTTGTTGGAGCTCATGTAACAGCCTGGGATGTTATCAGGTCCCACAGATGCTGTTTTTTTGGCCTTAGAAAGGGCGTTTACAACCTGCTGTTTAGAGATACAAGGTAGGGGACAAGTGGTAGGGATGTCATGGAGTACGTGTGGCAGGGACAGGGGAGTGAAGTTTTCACAGAACCTGTCAGCCAACAGGTTAGCAATGTCCACAGGCTCAGTACATGTGGTATCATTAACTACCAGTTCGGCACAAATCTGGGCCTTCCTATTAGGTTACAGATGTAACTAAAGAATGCCTTATGGTTGTCCTTAGTAGAGGAAGCAAATTTGGATTCATAGTTTGCTTTGGAGGACTTCACAGGAAGTTCTATTTGCTTGTTTAAGCTGAGGAGGGACTGTTTCCAGTTTAGGGCTCACTCCCTCATTCTAAAATTTCTTCCTCTTATTGTAAAGACTGTTAATGGCAGTTATCTACCAGGCAGGTCTGCTCTTCCTTGAAGAACTTGTTTTGGTCCCATCAGATATGGCCGAGTCAATGCAGTTATACAGGTGTTTGTATAAAGCATTGGTGTACAACTCGCAATAGTTGCCAGTTCCATCTGAGGGGAGAAGTGCAGTGAAGCTATTTATACCATTCCACAAGAGATTATAATCTCCTTTGGAGAGGTTTTTTAGTTTAGCTGCTGCTGGGGGGGGGGGTGTCTCAGAAGTGATAATTATATAGAATGAGACTGATTTGTGGTCAGATCTCTCCAGGGAAGCCCTCACAGTGGGGGTGCTACAGTGGTCTCCCAGACTGGTAAGCACTAGATCCAGGATGTTGACACCTCTTGTAGGGGTGTCAACAAGCTGGTCCAGGGGATTGGAGTTAACAAAGTCGAGGAATCTTTGGGCAAGTGAGTTTGAGCACCAGTAATTTACCCAGTCAATGAGTGGGTAGTTATAGTCGCACAGAACCATGGTGTTCAGATGTACAGTATCTTGACAGACTCAAGTAGATCCAAATAGGCAGAGTGTGTGTCCTGATTCATGGAGTGGGTCCTGTAGCTGGCAATGACGTGAACAGGTGTCCTACCAACAGTTAATTACACCTGAAGTATATCCAGGGAATCATACTGTTTTGTTGAGAACATGTGCTCAGTACACATATATGCTAGACATTTACTTAAGAAATTGTGCGTACCGAAACCTAACTGTTAGGCACAAATACAGCCTAACATATGGCCTAGGATGATAGGAGTACTGTAAGGATTTGTAAAGGTCATGAAAGAAGAAGTGTGCTAATTCCACTGTTTTCCATACTAAGAGAACTACGTCTAAAACACACGACACTCAAAAAAAAAAAATGCTACATCTGATGGCTCATCCACATCAACCCACAAGCCAAAATTCACAGATGCTGAGAATGAGGTGGTAATACTGGACCTCTGCTCATATGGCTGACAGGTCTTTCTGGCTCATTCCACCAACCAAACCATCTGTGACTGTGCCTGGGCTGAATTTCTCAGCAATGTTAATGCAGTGGGGGTCATAACCACAGTTATGACATGGTCTGAAGCAGATCCATGCATATTTTCCATGCTGCCACCCACACAGCAGACACTGTGGTATGGGAACGTATTTGCAACAGGTAGTGGTCCATTGACCAAGCCACCATTTATGAAGACAGAGTAGTTCATGGCCATGCTTAAAGACAGTACTGCCTCCACAGAGTCCTAGAGTGCTGTGTTGGATGTTGGGACAGAACTGGACAAGCCCCAGAGAGTTCAAACTGCAAATACTATAGGTATGTAGCCCTATTTCATTGTAAACATAGCTGCAAGTCCTTACCTCTTAGCCACTCTAAACCACTAAATCTGTCTTACTTATGGGATACAAGTATATTACAGTCCAACAGCATGACCGTCTACACAAGGTGTATTACTTTTTCTAAGGTTTATAGTTGCAAAGTTATCACTGCATTTGTAGTTGTGGTGCTGGGTCATACTTGCACTGGATAAGTTTTGTTTTGATATATTCACAAGTGATTCTTTATTCAGCACCAGCATTGTGAAACTGCCCCTGTCTGATGTCTGAGGATCTATAGCCTCTGTTAATAATGGCAGGGATGAGCTATCACAGTCAGGGAGTACAAAGTGAGTGTTTGATACAGTGTGTGTGACCACCACCTCCCCTACATAGACTATAGACACAATCTGTATGCCTGCAGATACCCAGGCAACACTAACATCTAAAAGAGAGAAGGTTTATGGGGGCACTATGGATCAGGGAAGTGTAGTGGCCCCCAGTAGACAGAGGTCTGATTCTTCCCCTAACACTCATGGGCAGGAAGCTGCACACAGAGGGTTCTAATAGTGCTCACCATAAATGTGGTTACCACCCTCCCCTGAGGTTGGTGTGTCACGGATTATAGCACATGTTCAGGGTCATTGTGGAGGCACAGAATAAATGGCGTCACCACAGCCATTGCAGAAATAGTGAGGATGACTGAGGGTGAACATGGCAGGGGTGAGGGGCTGTTTTTGCAGTCAGTCATCTGCTGCATCTACAGCTGTTAGTGAATATGGCAATGAACATGTGAAATCCAGCTCCCGTAGTGCTACCACTTCCATAGTAACATCTATTGTGAGTGTCGACTCCTAGCAATGGGCAAAGTCATGTACCTGTGGCAAAGCAGTCTGAGATACAAATTTAATATGGCTACAGAGAACCCTAGCATAACTGTGCTACGTACTCCATCTGAGTTCAAATATAAAGCAGGTGCACCTCTACTATGTGGCAGTTAAAAGTTTCTGAATCACTCCACCATCTTGTTCGGCCCCATTATTACACATGGCACCTCATTATACAGTCACTAAAATACAGCATAGCTGACCACATTATTTGGCTTGACCACATTATAGAGCTGGGCTTTCTAAATCACGCACTCCCTGTGATTGCCCACTCATCACAGAAATCCCACTTGGTGAAATTTTTCTGAATCCATCCTCATAAGCTTTCAGGTAAAAACACTTACTGGCATCCACTAAAAACACTAGTTCTAACCCTCATTTATAACTTTTGACAAAAAAAGCAAAATTTTTTTTGAAAAAACTGATAAAGTGGAAAGTTTTCCCCAATGGGGTACTTATCTGCCCAGTCTTGGTGAAGCACTTGCACTCAAAGCCTGCAGAGAAGACAGCAATTTGGCAAGAAAGTCCTATAGGTTTGACACCCTAATCACGGACTTTATACCACTCTCTTCAAGGTGTACAGTGGCCAGAGTATGTGGGAAGTACCATAAAGCTTTGAAAGCTGTCAGGTTGTCATACCCTTGGCTGGATACAACACATATAACTTAGGCTACCGCAACAGTGATCTAATGATGAGTATAGCACATTGGGCCAGCTAAAATTTGAGTGATGACCTAGGACAAAAAAATAGCCTAGTAGCCATTTTCATTTGCCAAGTTAGTGTTTTCTTTTATCTGTCATAGGACTGTTTTCCAAAGCTGCAAGTTTGTTTTTATATATGTTCTGCTTGTTATCATCTATAACTTTAAACAGTGTAGATGGGACCTAATAATTCTTCTGGTCAGTTAGCTAAAAATAATTAGCTAGGTAGATTTTTCATCAACTTACCCATTCAAAACTGGTTATTTTCTAATTTCTTTGTGCAATTACATCTCTCTTTGTATAAGTAATTCTAAAACTGTATTGCTGAACTTTATTTGATTAATTTTAAAAGCTTATGCTTGATTGTTTATGTATTCATTTACGTATGAATTGACATAACATCAGTCTTTGATTGAGCCAGACTACTCTGCTACACATTACCAACAGTTATTCTAGTTTACTTGGCTTGTTTTCTAAGCATGGAACATTAACTGGAGATCTTCAAGATAGTTAATTCAAATTACAGTTAGTATGGACAAGCTAGCACTGTCAAGTAGTGAACTTGAAGGAAGCAGAAAAGGGACCTTAAACATCAATGCCTATAACTCTACTCTGTGGCTATGCACTGTGGAGACATCTGGGTGTGGATAGTTTATGCCTACAGCCCAGGGCAGCAGTGCATATTTCTTAAACTCATTTATGGCTTAGTTTCTCTTATCTAGTTGGTTTTAAGGATTTCTATTTAAATGTGTTTTATATTTTAATTTGCTTGGTGCCAGTGGTCAGTATCATGAAACCACATCTCTGGTTGCCATCACCCGTCAGTGACAATTGGTGGGATTATGTATGCCTATACTACCACATTATTGTAGACCGTGGTGATGGGTTTAGAACTCACAGCCCCTGCCAATCACAGTATGCTTTATGAAAAAGATAATCTTAACAGGGTGAACAGTTACAATGTTGACAGAGCATGTTCTTCACAAGGTTCTTAAAAGATCACTGATGAAAGAAGAGGGTGACCAAATTTAGCGTCTGATAAGAAAGAAAAAAAGAAAGAAATGTGAGCAGATTTTTACCACAAAGATCTGTTAAAGCCATAGAAAGACAGAGAGGCATTAGTGGCATCCTTTGTTGCAGGCTCTCTTTAACACAGAGAATCAAAACCTGAAACGAAGGTGACCAAAACGAGTTAAGTCCATCAAAAAGGAGAGGTAAGAGAAAGGATATTTTACTAATACTATCAAAGAAAAGTAACAAAATAAAACAGAATACTGTCAATGAATTAGGAAGAATGTCAATCAGAACCTATACAAAAGTTAGAAGGGCAGCTATCCGTCAAGAGGTACAGAAATGTCAGGGTTAGGAGTTACTGAGGAGTTATGAGATCATAAGCATAGCCCCACTCTACGTAGTACCCCAAAAAAGATGACAGCAACATTTTGCAATTATGTCAAAAAATGTACTGAAATACTTAAATATATTGCTGATTCTAAGCTTCAGGTGGATGAGTTAATAAAAACACTACAGAAGACATCTCCCTACCATCCTGGACTTGAGAAAAGGACATTATCAGGATTGTCTGACAGAACAAGCTACGGAAAAAAGTACAGTTGTGCGAGTAAACTTTCTGTAACAATAGATGTCTGAATAACAACTGCTGCAATAGTCTTAGCTATATGGGTGGCATCTGCACAGGACAGAACAGCCAGCCATCTTCCAAAGCATCAGGGTCACCTTTCACATGCCAGAAAATGTTAATCAGCTCAATATGAGCCAGAGAAAAAGAGTGGTTGGGCACTGAGCCCTTCACAGCTTTCACACCAACAAAAAGAGGGAGGCTAAAGCCCTGAAAAGGTCAATGCTAGGAAAGAAAAATACAGATTCTTATCCTGGCAACAAAAACATACAAAAATAAGTTAGGTGGAGGGTGAGTAGGTACTGCAGCAGTGATCATTTGAATATCTACTGTTATGGTAATTTTACTTACACAACTGTACTATGTTTTTTATAAAGATCACCAATAGGTTCATAGGTTGGTACTAGGCTATCGGCCCTAGGGCCTATACAAGCCTAGCCATAACAATTCCCTGCATATTTCTTTCCACGATATTTACTTCACTGGACCCCTGTCTAGCAGGGCAACTGACGTGATCCCCGGGGTGAATTTGCCATCTCCCATCCAATCATCAAAGTTCCTTTTGAAAAGGGACAAGGATGCACTCTGCTTGACATGTATGGGCAGTCTATTCCAGAGTATGGGGAGTCTCTGGGTCAGGAACCTATCCCTCCAGCATGTTTTGTTCAATGTGATGACAAGGTTTAGATCTCTGGAGCGTGTGGCTCTGATGGATTGGGATTTCTTTAAGTGGAGCATGTCTAACAGCTCAGGGTTTGACATGGCCTTGTATGTTAAGCAGAGATCGCCTCTGAGTAGATGATATGCCACACAGTGTAGCTGGAGTTTTTTTAGATGGTCAGCATAGGGCATCTGCTTTAGGCCTGTGATTCGTTTAGTGAGGTACTTCTGCAGCCTTTCCAGCTGTTGCAGATGTCTTATGAGGTACATACCAAATGGGGCATTGTACTCTATAATGGGTCTAATGAAGAATGAGTACAGTGGGACAATAACCTCCTTTTTTCTGGATGAAAAGCCCTTAGTGATGAGGTGTGCCACATAGGATTTCCTCTCTGTTATGGCGATGTGGTTATCGAAGGTGGGACCACTGTCCACCTGTGTCCCTATGTCGCTCATCACACTTTCGGTGTTTAGTGTACTGCCACCTATGTGGTAATTCATGGGTACATGCTGTAGCCTAAGCTATATGGGTAGATTACCAAAGTTTAACATAACTGAGAAGAAGGAAGAGTGTCCAAGAACCCTTGGAGTATGACCTTAGGAATGCAAGTCCTAGATGTGGGGAAGGATTATAGTTTAGTGTTTTGTAATCATTTATAGTGTTTTGTAAATGTATGCACAGAGGACCAAGTTTCGACTTCTAAAATATTTCTAGAATCTTACCCTTTCCAAAAAGGCACAGAAAAAGCCAAAGTCCTACTCAAATTGGCTTCAAAGTTGGATGGAACAGTCTAACTGTGGTGGGTATAAAAAATGGTAATAGCATGAGACAATCATATGGAAATAGTCTGCTTTGACACAGCTTATATATTTTTTTTCATATTTTCACAAAAAAATGAACTGATCAGAGCTTCTAAAATACTTTGTTCTGTCATGATGTCTGTGGACATCAAAGGTATAGAATATCCTTTCCTCCCTCATTGTCAAGTTCATGAAAGAAGACTGGCATAGGCACACAGCCTGGCTCAGAGTAAACACAAATACAACTTTAGGCATAAATGAAGGATTAGTTCTCAAGGAAACCCTACCTTTCTGGAAAATCAGACCAGGGTGACCCACCATAACAACTTACAACTCAGATACTCATCCTGCAGAGGTTACTGCAATCAGTAATACTGCTTTCCATGTTAATAACCTCAAGTCAACCTGATCAGTTGGTTCAAATGGAGAAACAGTTACAAAATTAAGATCTCAAGGAGGAACAGGGACCTGTTTTCTAGAAGACTTGGTATGAGGCACCCCTTCAAAAACATGAGAATACATTGAAAGAGAGGAATACATGGGCAGACGTGCTGAAATGATTAACAAGTGAGGCTTGCTGGAGGAGTAAGACAGGTCACAGGATAGTAACTCATCCAAATAATGCAGAACCAGAAAAACACTAGCCCTGAAAGGAACTGGTTCCCATCTTGGCATCAACTAGAAAATATGATTTTCTAGTAGCAGATTTTCTTGCCTCCTTTAATACCTGCTACACATCCTCAGAAAATAGATGCCTAAATGTGTTAAGATTCTATCATCCAGGCAATTAGTTTCAGTTGTTTGGGATCAGGATGTATCTAACACCCTTGTCCTGGATGAGCATATCCAGTTTGCAAGGAAGCTTGAGAAACTGCCCTTGGTCATTTGCAAAAGAAGAGAAAACCACCATTCACTGTACCAGAAAGAAGTCACCGTAATCTTCTTTGAAGAGTCCTTCTGAGTTTTCACAATGACCCTAGACATTAGTGGAAAGGGTGAAAAAAATACAGAAACATTCTTATCCAAGAAAAAAAAAATTGTTTTCCAGCCCTTCTTGCATAAAAGTCCTGGAGCAGAAATTTGCCAACTGATTGCTGTGAGTGGAGGTGGAA
The DNA here is from genome assembly GCF_019279795.1 of Protopterus annectens. NCBI lineage: Eukaryota > Metazoa > Chordata > Ceratodontiformes > Protopteridae > Protopterus > Protopterus annectens. The sequence continues at coordinate 513,321,452 of NC_056736.1, forward strand.
AAATCTCTGAGGCTTCCTGGGCCAGAAGGAAGTCACTACAAATTCTTTGGAGAGTTCTTCTGAATCTTCACAATGAACCTGGATATTAATGGAAAGGGAGACCAAGCATTCAGGAACATTACTATTCCAAGGAAAAGATAAAAAATCTGTTTTCAGGCCTTCTTACATGGTGTTCTGGAGAAGAATTTTCCCAACTTATTGTTGCGAGTGGAGGTAAAAAGCTCTATTTGAGGTGTTCCATACAGCTGGATCAATTCCTTGAAGAACCCCTGATTCAATGTCCATTTATGAAGGTCAGTCCTTGTCCTGCTCAGTTTGTTTTGCCACACAATTTTGCTTTGATGGTATGCAAGGTGCCCGCAGAGTGAGACTGTGCTGAAAAGCTAAATCTCAGGCTACCATGGCTAGTCTGCACAGATAGTAAGATCTGGTTCTCCCTTTGTTGATGTACCACATCACCGTGATGTTGACTGTAAACATCTGTAATGCTTCAGAGGACCACAGATGACTGAAAGAATTGAGAGCATTTCTCAGTGTCAATATCTCTTTTATGTTAATGTGTTTTGGTCTACCTTTTCTGTTCGAGAGACTCTACACTTATAGACACTGCTTTCTCAAGCAAAGTATGAGGTGTCCATTACAGATTTGTTGGAACTGGGGGGGATCTGGAGGGATGGGAGCTCTACATTCTGATAAATTTGGTCTCTCCTTCAAGAAAACTCTCCATTTTCACAAAGCAAAACCTGGAATCTGGAATCTGGAATGTCAGGGAATACCGATGTTGGGACAATAAAGATTTTATGTACCACTGATTTTTTCTCATGTGAAGTGTTGCTACAGTGATCACAAGAATCATATAATCTATGAGAAATTCCCTGCCTGCGACAGTAGTCTGAGTGGAAAAACACAGGAATGCATCTTAATATAGATAAACTTTTTCCTGTTTAAACTGAGATATCTAGGAGAGACCTCAGGACAACAATCCTGTGAGAAGGAATCAAGCAATACTTTTATATGTCTTCAGTTTGTCTAGGAGATCCCCCACCCAAGTGAGACTTTCCTGATACTTAGACTCTACAAAGATAACCAAGTGATCTAGCTAAGGAAAAAAATGTGAACACCTTGCAGTCTGTAGTAGGCTATCACAGGAGCTAGATACTTTTGGAATACCCTTGGAGCACTGGATAGACCAAATGTTAATACAGAGAACTGATAGGTTCATAGGACGATACTAGGCTAGTGGCCCAGAGGCCCTTATAAGCCTAGCCAAGAATTTCACCCATGTTCCCACAAAGTCAGCACCTGTTTTCCCTGTCCAGCAGGGACACAGGTGAGATGCCAGGGGTATATTTTTTGCTTCCCACCCAGTCGTCCAGGTTCTTTTTAAAGAGAGTTAGTGAGATCTATTCCACAGATGGGAGAGTTGTTGGGACACAAATCTATCCTGCCAACAAGTTCTATTAATGTCACAGACCAGGTTGAGGCCTTGCATGTGGGTCATGTGAGTGGAGTTTGACTTACGGATATGCAGCAACTCCACCAAGGCTGAGTCTGAGATGGCCTTGTATGCCAGACACAGGTCACCTCTGAGCAGTCATATGAGACTGAGTACAGGGGCAGGGCTTTAACCTATCTGTATAGGACAGGTGTTTGAGACCCTGGATTTTCCTGGTCAGGGACCTCTGCAGTCTCTCCAACTGCTGCATGTAGTTGGCAAGGTACATGTCGAAGGGGGCACTGTACTCGATAATGGGTCTGATAAGGGAAGAGTACAGGGATATTATGATTCCTTGTTCCTGGATAAAATACCCTTACTTATGAGGTGGGCCATGCAGAAAGCCTTCTGTACAATGGAGGCAATGTGCTGGTCAAAAGTTAGGCTGATATCAACCTAGGTGCCCAAGTCCCTCTCGACTGATTGCATGCTTAGCAGGTTGTTATTAATGTGATAATCAGTGGGGATGCCATTTACCCCAAAGGGGATAATGATGCATTTCTTGGCATTCAGTTTGAGGCCATGCTTCTGGCACCAGTCATTAGTTTGGGTAAGCCCCTCTTCGAGGATGTTCACATCACTAGGGGAAGTTATGACAGTGCTCAGCTTGCAGTCATCTGCAAACTTGGTCAGCCACAGACCACTGGTTTTGGCTTGCACCTCAGAAAAGTATATCCCAAACAGCAGAGGCCCCAAGACCAATCCTTGGGGTACGCTGCTTGTTACGGGTCTACTACTACAGGTGGCTTCCCCTATTTTGACTGAGTGGGTTCTATAAGTGAGCCAGTTAGCTAACATATGGGTTGATGCCTTGCTGGGAGAGTTTATCTACTAAGCCCGAGTGGGGAATAGTGTCAAAGGCTTTGGCTAGATCAAGGTAAGCGGTGTGCACCATCTTCCTCTCATCCACGGCTTTGGTGACTTGTTTCGAAGAAGGCATTCAAGTTCAAAAGCCATGATCACCCTTTGACAAAACCAAACTGTGTGGGATCAAGCATTTCAAGGTTGCCAATGTCCTTGTTTATAAGGTCCATGATAATGCATTCCATGGCCTTGCAGATCAGGCTAGTTTGGCTGATGGACTTATAACTGCTAGGGTTGGTGGAAGCTTTGCCTTTGTGTAGAGGGATGACAGTGGCTGTCCTCCATTCCACTGGGATGAAGCCAGTGCACAGGCTTTGGTTGAATAGGGTGCCTAGTGGTGCTGACAGCTCTTGCCCGAGTTCATGTAGGACACAGCTCGGGATGTTGTCGGGTCCCATGGAGACTGTATTTTTTGCTTTTGAGAGGGCATTAATGACCAGCTCCCTGGTGATGAGGTGAGGGGGGCAGGTGCTGGGGATGTCCTGGTATACTGATGATGGGACAGGAGGGGGAAGTTTTCACTGAACTTGCCTGCCAGCAGGTTGGCTATATCTATGGCATGCCAGCAGGTTGGCTATATCTATGGCATTTGTGTATGCGGTATTCTTGACCACCAATTCAGAGCAGATTTGGAGTTACCTTTGAAATTGCGGATGTATGTGAAGAAGGCCTTGTGATTGTCCTTGGTGGATGTGGCCAATTTAAACTCGAAGTTAGCCTTAGAGGATTTCACTAGTGACCTTATTTGCTTGTTCAGACAAAGGAGAGATTGATTCCAACTTGGCACCTGCTCCTTCTTGGTCCTGGACAGCATTTTTTTCCTTCTATTATATAGTCTGTTTATTGCTACTGTCCACCAGACAGATTTACTCTTCCTTGAGGAAAATGATTTGGTCCCGTCAGGTATTGCTGAGTCCATCCAGCTATATAAGTGCTCATATAGTTTTTTGGTGTAAGCTTGGACATTAATAGTTGTTCTAAATGAAGGGATGGTGGCTGTGAAGCTGCTTGTACCTGGTCTCAGGAGGTTGTAGTCAGCTTTGGAAAAGTTTTTTGTTCAACCCTGGCGGGGGGGTGGGGTGGGAGGGGTCTCAGGGGAGATGGCGACTTCGAAAGTGATTGTTTTATGGTCAGATCTTACCAAGGAGGATGACACTGTAGGGGTGCTACAGTGGCTACTCACATTGGTTAATACCAGGTCCAAAATATTTTCACCTCTTGTGGGGGTGTCGACCAGCTGAGCCAATACACTGGCACCGACAAAGTCGAGGAATCTCTGGGCATTCATATTTGAGCTAGAATAGGTCTTCCACTCTATGGTTGGGTAGTTAAAGTCACCCAGGATCAGGGTAGAGGATTGAATCTTGATGGATTCAATTAAGTCCAGATAGGTGGAGTGGGTCTCTTGAGTCATGGTTGGGGGTCTGTTGCTAGCTAGGATTTGAACAGGTGTTTTATCAACAGTTAACTGCACCTGGAGTGTCTCCTGTGCGTCGTACTGTTTGACCAGCCTGGTGGTGTTCATGTCTTTGATAAATATTGAAACTCCACCTCATTTGGCTTTGTAGCCCTGAGTTTGGGGTCTGAAAATATGGTAGGGCAAGTAACCTGGTAATACGGGGGTGCTCTCCACAGCTCTAAACCACGTTTCACTAACTATACAAATGTCAGCATCTTCCAGGGCGAGGAATGCTTGCAGTGAGTGCAGTTTCATGTTAAGACTCCTAGCATTTAGCAGCATGACTTTTAAATTTCGTTTAGAAGATTTTTTCACACTGGTAATGTTGACCTCATGACTTTGTCTACAAAAAACACTATGGGGGAAGCAAGAGCCTTTGCCAGAAGTCTGAAGCCCAGGGGAGACAGATGAAGGCCATCTCTGGCAAAGCATTGTGGTCTGTCAATCATGTCCTCCCAGGCTGTCAGGTACTGGATCCCCTTGGAATGACACTAGAAACTACGTCAATTGTTAAAGTCAATCATTTTCTGTTTGCATTGAGGCATCATTCTGGGAGATAGTAGGATGCTGCTTAAGGCTAGGGACATACCTGCCTGGGACACACATTCAACGAGCTCAATCATGTCTGTCTTCATATAGTCCAGTGAGGTACATCTCAAGTCATTCACACCAACATGGACTATGACAGATTCATAACAGTACCTGCTGTTGACAAACTTGAGTGTGTGAGTGATATGGCAGATTCTGGCACCTGACAAGCAACTTACTGTAACTTTCCCCTTGTCTGGTCTGGAGAGGGGCACATCTGTGTGTCTCACGATACAGTCTTCTATGACTAGTACGTTGCATTTGTGGCTGGGCCTTAGGGGCTGTGAGACACAGGCATGTATACTATGTATGGTGCTTGGTGTGGTGGACTGTGATGTGAGCTAGTGCTTTTGCCTCAGAGGTCTCTTTTGTTTAGTTATGCTTTTGTTGAGAACCTCCACATATGTCGTAATGTACTGTACAGGTATGGGTGGTTAGAGGTGTGGTGTTTGTGGTGCTTGTGCAGACAACCTTCTCAGTGCAAGATGTACTGGCTTGTGCTTGAGACAGCAAGGATTCTAGGTTCTTAATGTAACTGCATCTCTCACATATTGTGTTCCTAGGTGGGAGAAGAGGGTTGTCTGTGTACATGAGGCAGTTGCTACACTGTCTCAGGATGCCCATATCAACCAGACTAGCAGGAGAAACCACAGGAAATTGTCCGGCCATGGTTGTCAGAATCTGTGGAAGAGAGATCAAGGATGTTAGCGTGGGTACTATCAGAATAGAGTACCTATAGGTGTGAGTAGGGTTGGATAAAATCAACACACTAGTTGCAAGGGATGGCGTCAGTTACACGGGAGTGCTGGTAAGGGAAAAAATGCAACTGAGATACCGCGCAATGGGTTAAAAAATAGAAGTTATGTTCTTACCATAACGTTCCATGTTAGTTGTCTTCTTCTCGCCTTCTTTCTTGCTGGATGGGTTCGGAGCCACTCTAAAAGCTCGAGAGTTGGTTCCACCGGCTCGAGGCTCCCCTTATATCCCACAATGCTAGGCGGTATTACCTCAGATCTCGTTTGTAAGCTAGGCCCAGCCAATAATAAATCCAGAACTACTGGAAATGGGAAAACCCACCTCTATAAAAAGAAGGGAAGAAGGTGACCTGAAACCTGATGAAGGAATAAGTATAGCATATACCTATATACAATAGAGGTGGTAGAAAGAGAGGTCACAATCAAACTCCTCTAGGTCTGTCCAGGCTAGGGGGAAGGAGGTTTAAGAAAGAAGGCGAGAAGAAGACAACTAACATGGAAAGTTATGGTAAGAACATAACTTCTATATGTTAAGTTGTCCATCTCGCCTTCATTCTTGCTGGATGGGACCGCGTCCCTAGCACCTTGTCCCGGGTGGCCTATCGGAACAGACTCTTGAGTACAGTGGAACCAAAATTAGCTCTATGTCTAGAAGCTAAATCCAACTTATAATGAGAAATGAAAGTGTGAGGAGTAGCCCATGTAGCTGCTGCACAAATGGTATCAATAGGCAGCCTGTCTTGGAAAGCTATAGAAGTAGCCAAAGCTCTAGTCGAATGGGCCATTGGTTTGTTAGGCAACTTTTGGTGTCTAATTTCATACACAAAGGAAATCAGGGATGTTAGCCATCTGGAGAGTGATACCTTGAAACTGAAAGGCCCTTTCTGCCTTCTGCATAAGAGACAAACAACTGGTCAGTTTTTCTGATCTGTTTGGTCCTATCCAAATAATACCTTAATTGACGATGAACATCTAGCCAATGCAATTTTGTTCAGACCTGTTAGAAAAGTTAGGAAAACACAGGAGGTCAATGTTTTGATTTAGATTTGCCGCAGAGGCTACTTTAGGTAAAAAGGATGGATTGGTCCGAAAAGATACCCTATCCTTATGAAACAACAGATACGGTGGTCGACTGCTGAGTGCATGAAGCTCTGAGACCCTTCTAGCTGAAGTACTGGCTACCAGAAAGAGAGTCTTCCAGGATAGCAATTTCATTGAACAGGAAGCTGCAGGTTCAAAAGGGAAGAATCAAAGATGTGAGAACTAAATTAAGGTCCCAAGGAGGAGGATTTCTTATAGGAGGTCTAAGAAGAAAAACTCCCTTCAAGAAAGCTTTGCAAAGCTTGTGAGACATGATGGCAGAATCTGAGATGCCCACATGAAAGTTAGATATAGCTGCCAATTGAACTTTAAGAGTAGAAGGAGATGAACCTGCATGGAAAAGTTCAGCTAGAAAATCAAGGACTATTTGGATGGGAGCAATGAAAGGATCTATGTCCCTTCCTTGAGCCCAATAGGCAAAACGTTTCCACTTACTAAGATAAATCTTCCGAGAGGAAGATTTATGGGAAGCTATCAAAATATCTCAACAGAGTGAGATATTTGAGGAAGCCTGGCTAAGGTTGGAACTGGAGGAACCAAGCAGTGAGGTTCAGAGGGAGGGGCGATGTAACTGACCCGACTGATGGATCGAAGATCTGGAACTAGGTCCAGATGCCAGGGTTGCTCCAACAGAAATTGATGTAGAAAGGGGAACCAAACCTGTCGAGGCCAGTAAGGAGCAATGAGGATCAATGAGGCCTTCTGTAGCTTTCTGTATCACTTGAGAGATTAGTGGGAAGGAGGAATGCATACAGAAGTCCCGGGGCCAAACTTGGACTAGAGCGTCTCTGCTGGGCTGGCCTGGTAAGGGAAGAGGGTGAAATAATCTTTGCACTTGCTGTTTTGGGGAGTAGCAAAAGGTAAGGCTGACCCCACTTGAGAAAAATTTTCTCAAGATAGAATCTTTCAGAGACCACTCGTGAGGCATGAGGATAGCTCTGCTCAACTTGTCCTCGATAAGATTGGACTTCCCGGGGATGTGCGTTGCTATCAGAAACTGCTGAGAAGAAATCGCCCATTGCCACAGTCTGAGTGCTTCGGGTAGGACCTGGTTCCACCTTGTTTGTTGATATACCACACCACAGACATGTTATCCGTCTGAATTGCTATCGTTCCCAAGGGAAGAGAGTCTTGAAGGGCTTGCTAGAAGCACTGCTCTCATCTCTAGAACATTTATATGCAAGTGGCTCGACTGGTTGCCATATGCCCTGGACTGTTCTGCCCTGATAATGCCCCCACCCGATCAGGGGTCCGTTGTCAGAGTAGCAACCGGAGGAAGGACAAAGGGTCTTCCTAGGAAGAGCTGGGGGGAAGAAATCCACCAAAGAAGATGATTCTTGCATGCTTGCGTAATCACAATGGTGTGGGACATCGGAAGTTGCTGGTACGACCATTGTGTGAAGAGCATCCATTGAAGGATTCTCATGTGAAATCTGGCTAATAGAAGTAGAGGGATAGCCGCCATAATCCCCAGTACTTTTAGAACTAATCTGACTTTGACTCTGTTGCTGTGGAAGAGAAGGGAGACCAGTTTGTGTATGTCTGCTATTCTTTGGTCTGTGAGTCTACTTGAACCCACATGTTGACTGTCTAGATTTGCGCCTATGAAGGTAATAACAAAGCGACAAAATAGACTTTAATTATTGAGATACCTAACTTTTGAAAATGCGAAAGGTGTAGTCTCTGGCAAGTAGAAGAAGATGCTTGGTAGGAGCTGTGAGGAGCCAGTCGTCTAAGTATGGAAACACCTGGAATCCTTGGCGTCTCAGGTGAGAAGCTACCACTGCCATGCATTTGGTAAACACCGGGGCAGTGGTGAGTCCAAAGGGCAGGGCTCTGAACTGAAAGTGACTGGTTCCCAGCCTGAAGCGGAGGAATCTCCTGGAGCGTCTGTTCATTTTATATGATAGCGCATCCTGGAGGTCTATAGAGCACATCCAGTTTTCCTTTCCCAATAGGAGTAGGATGGATTGTAGCGTGACCATCAAATCTTGTTTTCTTGACAGACTTGTTCAAGATACTGAGATCCAAAATGGGTCTCCAGTCCCTTTGGAACCAAAAAGAACTTGGAGTAGATTCCGGATCCTTGCTGGTCTGCTGGCACTGGCTGAATGGCTCTTTTGCAAGCAACTTTGATATTTTGCTTGATCCCTTTGAGCAGGTGGAACATCTGGAAGGGATTTTTGATTGATTTGGAATCACGAAAGAAACGAGCGGAATGGAATAGCCTTCGGAAATGATGGACTGTACCCACTTGTCTTGAGTTAGGGATCGCCAGGCTTCTGGGTACAGTGATAATCTTCGACTGCCTCGAAGGTGGGCAGTCGGGCAACACCTCAGGGATGTTGGAAGGGCTTATCGGAAAAGGTTTCTCGATTGCCCTGGTTCTCGCGGACCCCTGCCCCTAGGGCGGCGTCTACCATTATTGTTCCCCCTCTGCCTCTAGGGGAACCGACTCTCAGGCAAAGTCCCTTGAGATTGTTTGCAGAACCACATCTTTCCACTTTTCTGGCCTTTGGGGTAAGGTCTAGAAGGAGTACGGACTCCGGCGGCAGAAAGAGTTTTGCCATCTGTCGCACCTTGTCAAGGTTTCTTTCACTTGAGGACCAAAAGGGACGATCCATCAAACGGGAATTAGTGAAAGTTTTAGGTCTATAAAATTACTGCGCATCCAGGCATGGCGTAAGGCCACACCTGTCCCTGCGGCTCTGCTCGCTCCATCAGCCGCATATGAAAAGAGGCATGGAGGAGTTAGCTATAGAATTTAGGGTAGCCAGCTGAGTGTTCATCTTATCCTGAAAACCGCAGCTGTAGGATCCTTAACATCTCACTGCTTCCTTGATCAAGTCTCTTTGAAGTGAAATGACAGAGGTAGTTCAGCGAGGCAAAAGGTCGCTGACAAAACATCCGCTTCCGTACCTGTCCATAGACCTAGATTCCTTGTTAGGAGGATGGACAGGCACGAAGGATCAGCTAGCTCCTTCTTAGTGGCGGCAGCTACCACCATGGCATCCACAGAAACTCCTTAGTCAGAAATTGCTTATCTGCTGATGCTGTGATAAACTTTGAAGGTCTCCTGGGGGCAGGGTCCACAGAGTCAGGAAGCCTTTTAGCTACCACCTGCATGAGGGGGTCAAGGGGGACACCCAGGAGGTGGAAGAGAGCCAGCGCCTCAAGATACACAGATTCATCCTCCGAAGGGTTAAGGGCTGGCCAATTTCCCTCTGTTTCAGGATCTCTAGAATGTCTGCAAAGGAGACATCTTCAGAAGAGGCGGGGGAACCCTCGAATCCTCTAAATCCGTGTCAGAGGTGACAGACTCAGGTGAGTCTATGTGCTTCCTCTTGCACTTTCTCTTCCTAGGGGCTCCCCTGCCAATTCAGGAGAAGAGGATGAGATCCCACAGGGATTCTTGAGGAGCTGGCTCTCTGCGGTCTGGGATGAGGGAGTGAGCAGACATAACCTGAGGCACAAGAGGAGGGACTGTGGAGTTGAACGGTTCCAACACACTCCGCATGACCTCGAATGCACCCTGTCAGGCAGAGCCAGAGGTCCCCCCGAAAAGCTGAAAACCTCCCTCGGCACCGACAGCGATGGGTCGATGCCACTCGACCCGACGGAGGGAAGTCCGGGCGCGCAGATTCTTCAAGGAAGAAATGGAGCCGCAGCGGAACCGAAGACAATTGTATCGGCTCGGCTACCACAGTGGAGGAGGAACATTTTGAGAGATAGGGTTAAGCATCGACTGATGAGTCGGGCTCTGAAGCATTTGGGCCAGTGCCGAAGGTCATGGTCAAGAAACCTGACCTAGAGGAGTGAGATCTATAAGCTCCGTTCAGACAGAGGGAGAATGCTGGAGCCGAAAGCGGCCCAGGGGCGGTGACCTGGACCTCGCCCTTAAAATGAGCTTGTTCTTTCTTTCCTGCAGGGCTCTAGGGCTGAAGCCATGGCATACAGCACAAGAGTCCTGTACACAAGAAGTGTGACCGTCTGTCAGAGACATTTTCTGACAGCACGAGTCACAAGACATATCAAGGAACAAGTGTAACCACACACAAACACAAACACACCGATTACACTATACACTAAATAACAGTAACTTAAACTAAATAAATTAGCTATTTTGTATTATAAAAGTCCCTACAGAAAAAACACATACACTCCAAGGGAAGGAGGGCCGAGGCTAAGGGAAGAACATAAAGTTCTTGAGGTAAAAAAAGGTTAAGAACTAGGAGAAAGGGATAAAAAATCCTTTAAGGTAAGGGGATACTGAATGGAAAACTAATTTAAGGGGTTTTAATAAACTTTTTTAAACTATTTCCTACACTAACCTGAAGCCGGTGAAGCAACACGTCTCGATAGCTGTAGCGGCAAACGAGATCTGAGGTAATACTGCCTAGCATTGTGGGATATAAGGGGAGCCTCGAGCTTTTAGAGTGGCCGAGGTCGGCTCCGAACCCATCCAGCAAGAATGAAGGCGAGATGGACAACTTAACATGTACAGTTTTGTACCTACCATAAATGTAGATGTCCGATAGGTATGCATCTGCAGTCATAACATATGGGTTTGTCCTGCCTCAGGCAGCCCTTCGGTCGGCTGGATTCCAAAGTCTGGGTCCGGCGTTGGCTGATGTCGCCTCTTCCCCAACGTCAGAGCGGCTGGGGTATAAAAGCATCAGCCGATGCCATTTTCCTCAGTGTTTCTTGCCCCAGATGCCAGGTGCCCTCTAGGAAGGCTAAATTTGGATAAAGGCTGAAAAGCTCTAAACATTTGCAAATTATATACATATATAAACAAACAAACAAATACACCATAATAGATTCCCCCAGCTAGCTGAAAGAGGGGTAAGTACCCTAGGAATACCACAGAGGGGAAGGGTGGGTAATCCTGACTGCAGATGCATACGGACATCTACATTTATGGTAGGTACAAAACTGTACTATGTCCTTCAAGGATGCATCTGCAGTCATCACATATGGGTAGAATACCATAGCCAATCTGGGAGGAGGTACTAAGAGAATTATGGTGTAGTTATGATCCCTGCAGTACTGCAGTTGCAAACCCTGCTTGGGATCTGGAGTATAAGGGTAGATTGTAATGTTTGGCAAATGTATGCACGGAGCTCCAAGTAGCAGCTTCTAAAATGTCCTTGGTAGCCACCCTAGGAAAGCTGTAGTGGTGGCTGTGGCCCTTGTGGAGTGAGGCCTGATATTTTCAGGAACTGTCTTTCCATGAAAGGAGTAGCAAAGCCAATGCAATTTCCTATCCATTTTGAAATTGTCTGTTTGGAAATTGCTCTTCCTTGCACCCCAGTTGCATATGCTACAAAAAGTTGGTCAGTTCTTCTGTTAGTTTTAGTTCTGTCCAAATAGTAGCGTAGTTGTCTGTGTATATCCAAGGTGTGCAAAAGTTTTTCCCCTTTGTTCTGTGGGTTAGTAGGCAAGTGAATAGCTTGGTTCAAGGATACCCTAGATACCACCTTTGGCATGAAAGTAGGATTGGTTCTCAGTGACACTCTATCCTGGTGAAAAATAAGAAAAGGCTGCACTGCCATTAAGGCCTGTAACTCAGATACTCTTCTTGCTGAAGTGATTGCCAGAAGGAATGCAGTTTTCGAAGATAAAAACTGGAGGTCTGTTGATGCTGCTGGTTCAAAAGGAGGGCGTCAGTTTTCCAGCACAAAATTGAGATCCCATGCAGGTAGGGGGTCTTCTTGGAGGTTTAACATTTTGATCCCTCTCAAAATTGTCTGAGAAGAGGGTGTGAGAAGATAGGTGGATCCATATTGTATTCTGCTGAAATTGCTGAAGCATGAATCTTAATGGATGAATAAGACAGGCCATTGTGGAACAATTCTGCTAAGTATTCTAGGATGTGTGCTAGGTTTGCCACTGTGACATCTGTGCCCTTTGATGTGCTCCAAATGAGAAATCTCTTCCATTTAGCTGAGTATGCCTTTCTTGTGGAAGGTCTGAGCCTCAGGACAATGTCCTTCACCCTCTGAGATAATACGGTGTGGTTGGGCTTTAAGGAATCTTCCAGGCAGTTAGCTGCAGTGTTTTCAAGTTGGGATGCAGGGTCCTGAAATTGTTCTGCTAGAAGAAGAGGCCATAGGGAAGAGACCATGAGTGTGCCTGAGACATGCTTCTCAGTAGCGGGTACCAATGCTGCCTTGGCCAGTCCGGAGCTATTAGTACTTTGGCTGTTCCTCCCTGATCTTCAGTAGAACCTTGTACATCAATGGGAGAGGTGGAAAAGCATATACTGTTAGGGCTCCAGCTGAAAGAGAGAGAGTCCACCCTTCAGGCTTGTGGGTGGTATGTCCTTGAGCAGAATTTCTTCAGTTGGTGGTTGAGTGGGGAGGCGAACAGATCTATCTCTGGGATTCCCCATTTCTTTGTTATGAGTTTGAAGATGTCTGGATGCAGCATCCATTCGTGTGCATCCATGGTAGTTCTGCTTAAGCTGTCTGCTAGTGTATTCTCTTTTCCTGGTACGAATTTGGCCTGCAGCTGGATGTTGAGATTCAGGCATAGGTTCCAGAGATCCATAGCCATCCGGCATAGAGGGTAGGAATGTGTGCCTCCCTGTTTGTTTATGTACCACATGACTGTGGTGTTGTCTGTCCGTATTAACAGGTGTCATTGCTGGAGGAAGGGTCTGAATGTCTCGATTGCATGTCTTACTGCCAGCATTTCCTTTTGGTTTATGTGCATGCCTAGCTGCCCTTGAGACCATAGGCTTTGGATACATTTGTCCTCCATGTGTGCTCCCCATCCTCGGTCTGAGGCGTCCGTGGTGATGGTCTGCCTTGTTTTTGGTTTGTTGAAAGGCAACCCTCTGTTGGACTGGCAGGCCTGAGCCCACCACAGGAATTCCTTTTGAAGGCATGAAATGATTGGTATCATGGTTTCTAGACTGTGACTGTGTTGAGACCATACATTCCTTAGTTACCATTGTAATTTCCTCATATGCAACCTGGCATGTGGAATTAAAATTATGCAGGATGCCATGTAACCCAGGGCCTGCAGGACTTTCCTTGCAGTAAGCTGAGTTTGTCTTGTCAGAGTCATGAAGTAATCTGGAAGTTGTTTTTGTTTTTCTTCTGTGAGAAAAGCCATCTGAGTGATTGTGTCCAGATCCGCACCCAAAAAGGTTATCCTTTGGGATGGTACTAGTCTTGACTTTTGGATGTTGATTGTGTATCCCAAGGTTTGTAGCAGGTGTATGGCATAGGCCAAGTTTTTTAACAACTTCTTCTTGTTGTCCGCTTGTATTAGGCAGTCATCCAGGTATGGATAAATTTGAATTCCCTGAAGTCTGCAGTGTGCAATTACTGATGCCAGGCATTTCGTGAATACTCTGGGCGCAGTAGATAAGCCAAAGGGCAATGCTGAGAATTGATAAAGCTCTGATCCTGCAAGAAATCTGAGGTGTCTTCTGCAATCTGGTCGAATAGGGGTATGCCTCCTTGAGATCTAGAGTCACCAGCCAAGACTCCTTGCCCAACATGGGAAGAAGTTGCTGTAGGGTCAGCATTTTGAATTGAGATAAGTGTTCAGTGTGGACAGGTCGAGTATAGGCCTCCATTCTTTTCTTGGCACAAGGAATAGTCTGGAGTAAAATCCTTGGCCTTGTTCTGTAGATGGTACCCTTTCTATAGCTTTCATCTGAATTAACTTGCTGATTTGTCTTAAAGCCTCTACCTTCTGGTTTGGTGGAAGGTGTGGCATTCCCTCTTTTGGCAAAGTATGGAAGTGAAACCTGTATCCTTTGTCTATTATTTGCAATGTCCATGTATCCTTTGTAATGCAATGCCAGTTTTTTGAGAATAAAGCCAACTTTCCGCCCAAGGGTGCTTCCAGTTGATCCCTGGTAGGCGGAATCAGAGTCAAGTCATTGGGTCTGTCCTGTAGTAGTGGTAGTAGTTGTAGCTGTTGCACCACTCCTCTGGTTTGCAGGCTGCCACTGACGGCCTCTGTAGGGGCCCTTGGATTGACCTCTGCCTCTAAGGCGCCTGTTTCTGCCTCTCTGTGCTTTGGAGGAGTCTGGAAAGGACCAATTCTTTGTAGGCCAGTTTCTGCTGAACCTCGGCAGTTGAACTTGCAGGAAATCTTTAACTGTTTGCACAGATTTTGCTTTTTCCTCAACCTTCTTTAGAATCTCCTGTGCAGGGGAGCCAAATAAATGTTGTTTTTCCATTGGAGCATTGAGGAGTTTAGCCTTGACATGGTCTGGTAAAGATTGTTCCTTCAGCCAGGCATGCCTCCGAATTACTGCCCCAGTCATAGCTGATCTAAATGAAGCCTCCAGTGCATCATAGCCACATTTTAAGAAATGATTACTGACCTGTTGTGAGTTGTGTACCAAATCCTGAAGGGATTTACGGTCTAAGGGTTCAGGTGCAGAAAGTTTCTTATTTAGCTGATCTAACAAAAATTCTTGGTACTGTATCATATGGAATTGACAGTTTAATGCCCTGGCAGAAGAGTAGCAGATGTATAAACCTTTTTTCCCCATCTCTCTAATGCTCTAGACTCTCTTTCAGAGGGTAGGGAATTTTTGGCAGTAGCCGCTGCAACCCCTTTAGGGCCCTGAGAAATAGTTTCTGGGTCTGCAGCATGGGCTTTATACAGGTGGAAGTGAGAATCCGGGACCCTGTAATATCTGTCAGATTTGGAGGGGGCCGGAGGAAGAGTATCAGGTGCAGTACTGACATCATTGTACACATCATCAACTACAGTTAGAACTGGAGGTTTAGCTAAGGGCCTATGCTGGGGCAAATGCAAAAAGGTCCTTAATCTTTTTCTAGAATCAGAGAAATCCTGACCCTGCCATTGAAAGTGTTCTCTCATGGAGTGTAAGGTCTCCCCAAAAGAAAATTCCTCAGGGGGGGAGGCTGAAGGGATAGATTCTTCTGCATCTGAATCCTCATAAGGAGTAGGCCCCTTCCTGGTGGTCTGACAAATCAGATCCATCCATGGAGTAATCGGAGGAGTGAGGTTCAGAGGGGTCAGTCCTGGGCCTTTTGTCTGGTGGTGGTTGGGAGGCCCTGTCTGGGTGAGGTTGGGAACCCCTAATTAAGGAGATAAGGTCCTCAGCAAGACTGAGGATCTGAGAACTAGAGGAAGGCCTCTGGGATGTAGATTTGGCAGGCAAAGCTTTTGAAAGTTTGGCAGCTTTAGCCCTGGAGAAGGCCTTAATAGACATAGAAGCTGGGGGCCTAGCTGCCCCACGTGCAGGGGTAGAAATGTCCAAAGGTATGGTGTCGGACAAATCCTGAACACTAAGTTCTGAAGCCGACTCAGCCGGGGCCTCTCTGGCCTCGGTGGTCAGATGGTATGGTTTCGGTGGTAGGAATAGCCGTGGACTCGGTTTCAGCCGAAACCGAGACACGCCTAGCCGTGGTTTCAGCGAAACCACGGGCATGATGTCGGTCCTTTTCTCGCGTTCTTTGACCATATGGTCGAGTCTCCGACGGCATTTTATAAGCAAAATCGGTTCCAAAAAACTCCTCTGCAAACTCCGACCGACGTCTGAGTGTCCGTCGGTTGAAGGAGGCACAGGCTAAACAAGCTGATACGTCATGGTCTGGGCCTAAGCAAGGAAGGCAGTAAGAATGATAATCCTTATGAGGTATTTGTTTCCCACAAGTTAAACAATTATTTATTTTGTCTGACATCGGCTGAGGCAAGAAAGAGTCCCCAAGCTTTTGAAGTCTTGGTAGCTGAAATCTCTGGATCTGACCAACCGGCACTTGCGAACAGCTTCTGCTTCGGCAAGAAAGATGGAGGAAAATGGCGGCTAATGCTTTTATACCCAGCGCTCTGACGCCGGGAAGAGGCGACATCAGCCGCGGACCCAGACTTTGGAATCCGGCCGACCGAAGGGCTGCCTGAGGCACGACAACCCATATGTTATGACTGCAGATGCATCCTTGAAGGACATCAGCACAGTGGCAGTGCGTGACGAGCAAACAAGCGTAACACCCTACAAACACAAGGTTTAGATGCCAGAAAAGATGTAAGACTCTAGAAGCTCGAATTATTACCCAGTCCTGCTAGCCCCCTGCATATTTCACCCAATCACTCGAGCTAGAGAAGGTCAGGCAGCCCTGTTACTCTCACTAACAGAGAAGAAAAGCCCCTACCAGCATAAGATGGCTGCCAGAAACAGAAAACTCAACAAACAAAACAACCAGGCCTGAATACAGCAGGCCTCTATTCAGACTATGCTACCTGACTAGAACACAGAAACCTCACAGAAAAGCACAGATAGAAAATACAACTCTCGGTATGAAAAAGCAGTTTACAGTTAAGTAATTCAATAAAAATGCAATTACAGTAATGAAACACTATGTAACAATGAAAATACAGTTAAAAACAGTGCAAAAACAGTACAAAGACGCAGTGAAACAGTAAAAAAAATAAACTTTATAACAGTGCAAAATGTAGTAGATTAGCTGTATAGCACAACTAAAGGTACCAAGAAGTGCAATTCAGTGCAATAAATGTAAAAAAAACTTATTCTGCTCTTGGAGCATCAGGGAATTTCTGCTTTATCACAGTGATGAATCACCACTCCACAGCCTGGTAAAAACAAGCATAGCTCCTGCAGACACAGGGTTTAAATACCAGAAAAGATGGAATAATCTAGAAGTTTAAATTACTACCCAATCCTGCTAGCCCCTGCCCTTTCAACCAATCACTCGTGCTAGAGAATCTCAGGCAGCCTTGTTACTCTCACTAACAGAGAAGAAAAGCCCCTAGCAGCATAAGATGGCTGCCAGAAACACAGAAAACTCAACAAGCAAAACAGCCAGGCCTGGATACAGCAGGCTTCTATCCAGACTAAGCTACCTGACTATGACACAGAAACCCCACAGAAAATGCACAGATAGAGCACTCACATACTCTAACACAACTGTCAGTATGAAAAAGCAGTTTACAGTTAAGTAATTCAATAAACAAGCAATTACATTAATTCATCTAGCAATGAAAATACACTTAAAACAATATAAAACAGTACAAAAATGCAATGAAACAGTAAAAAAAAGTTATAACATTGCAACATGTAACAAATTATTTGTATAGTACAACTATAAGCAGTAAGAAGTGCAATTCAATGAAATAAATGTAAAAAAAAAAAAAAAAAAAAAAAAAACTGTCACAGTGATGAATCACCACTCCTCAGCCTTACAACACACAGAAAAAGTGAGAAACATCTGAAATCTGGATCTATAGGAATGTGATGATATGCATCTTTTAAAGTGAAAGTAATCAGAAAACTCAAACAGGGACTAAGGGGTAAAATGTTGTGAAGGGATAACATTTTGAACTTGGGTACTATCACAAACTGGTTCAGAAAGGAACGATCCAGAACTTGTCTCCATGAATCCTCTTTCTTTTTGGCACCAGAAACATCCTTGAATAAAACCATTTTCCTAGCTGAGGAGGAGGAACCTCTTCTATCACCCCTTGAGACAGCAGACATTGAATGACAGGAGGGAAAAGAGGAGTTTGGTCTGGCACTACCTGTTGCCAAAGAGAGAAATGAAGATTCAGACTTTCTGGAAGGAATAAGGGCTTGCCAGGGTGGGAAGGAGAGGAAAGGGGAGGCTTTTAGATAGTCATTCAGACTTGTTAGGCTGTCCATTGTCCTGAGGGTTCCCCCTTCTTTTTGGAATCTCTCTGCCATTGTTTTTTTACAATTTGCTTAGCAGCAGTTTGCTGTGTTTATTTTGCTTTTGGATAGCCGTGGTGGTGCAGCGGTAGTGTTTTCGCTTCACAGCAAGAGGTTCTCCCATTCGATTCTCGGGATTCGAAAGACATGCGTGAATGGGCGTGCCTTCATTGAAGGTTGGGCGTCGAGCTGGCACCTCGGCACTGTGAAAATCTACTGCCAATCATTAGCGGACCGGAGTTCCGCTATGGCGACCCTTAACCGGGAAAAGCCGAAGGAAGTATAAATGTTTTAGGGGTAGATTTTAAACCCCTTGGTAAACTTGGAGAAGGAAGACTGAAAAATATGAAAAATTCCTTGAATCAGTTTACCTCTCTCATCATACTTTTTATGAACTTCTGCAGCAGATGGTCCAAAAACTAACTTTCTGTCCAAGGAAAAGTTCAAAATTTCAACTCTGACATCTTCTGGAAGGTTTTAAGTATGCAGCCAAGCACACTTCCTCATGACAATTCCAGTGGCAACAACTATGGAAGTGGCATTAGCAGAATCATTAGCACATTTGAAACATTGGGTTGGCACTTGAAACACAGAAGCAATAAGCTCACACTAAGATTTCTCCTCAGAAGAGGAAACAGATGCAATAATTCTTCATGTTCGCAAAGCAGGCAAGCACAAACTATAACATATGAAGCTGATAGCGGAGAATTTGAAAAATAACTATTGCAGAAGAATACACTTTTCCCCCAAATCTATTAAAAGCGTTCCCATCCATGTCAGGAGGTGAGGGATTGGTATTAACCTGATGTTTAGTAGCATCTGGGTTCATTACAGCAACAGCTGCTGGGACTGATCTAGGTTAGTATATAAACACTTGTAAAAATGAGAAACTTTACAAACTTAGAAAGTTGCTAGAATAACAGAATTTGTATTAGCAGGCATTTACTGAAGGATATGAAGTCTGAAACTCAAAATGCATGTTATTATTTAGTGATTTTTCAATTCTTAGCTCATCCAAGTGATTTATTTAAAAAAAAAAAAAAAAGAAGAAGAAGTTTATGAAGAACAGACCAAAAATATGAGGCAAAATTTGGACATTCTACGAAAATCTGTACAGTTGAAAAGTATGATGTAGCCTTAACAGGGAAGAGGGCATATTGAAGAGGCAATTTCAACCACCACACCCTTGTGGGCCCCCTGCGCTACTAAGTCTAGCCAGTCTGCTGATGAAAGCTGGGACATAAAAGGTGATGATCCTCCAAATTGCCAAACCCCGAAACAACCCTTCTGTTTGCCTTAGCTAAAGGTAAACTCTAGTCACTTCTCACCGTCAGTGGACAAGTCTTTTCCATCAAAAGGAAATGGATGGACTAAGCAAGACTCCCGAGTGGGCTGCTGGTTAGCAAACTGAGGATAGCAAATGCAAGTTCATATTACATAAAACACAAAACACCCAAATGTCAATGTCCATGATGACAATCTATCTGCTTTTTTGGGAGCAGAAGGTCAGCTGTCAGGCAAGTCACAAGCTATGACAAAAACATCATCTGTGTGACAAGAGACGTTGGGACACAGGTGGACAGTAGTCTTTCCTTTGATAATCACATTGCCACAGTAGTCAGGAAATCCTTCTACGTGGCACACCTCATCACAAAAGGTTTCTCATCCAGAAAAAAAGAAGTCATTGTTCCCCTCTATTCATCACTCATTATACCCATCATAGAGTACAACGCCCCTTTTGGTATGTACCTCACAAGACATCTACAACAACTGGAAAGGCCGCAGAAATACCTCACAAAGAGGATTACCGGCCTCAAACAGATGCCCTACGCAGACCGTCTCAAAAAACTCCAGCTTTACTCCATCGCATATCGCCTACTTAGAGGTGATCTCTGCCTAACATACAAAGCTGTCAAACCCAGAGCTGTTGGACATGCTCCACTTAAAGAAATCCCAAACTATCAGAGCTACACGCTCTAGGGACCTAAACCTGGTCACGACAATAAACAGAACATGCCGGAGGGATAGATTCCTGTCTCAGAGACTTCCCATACTCTGGAATAAACTACCTATCTATATCAAACAAAGCTCCTCATTAGCACTCTTCAAGAAAAATCTTGATGATTGGATGGGAAATAGGAAATTCACCCCGGGGAATCACCTCTGTGGCTCTGCTCGACAGTGGCACAGGAAAATCATTTTCTTGGGTGGCAAAAGCCAGGGTACCTTTTTGGCTGGGCTTGTATAGGCCCCAGGGCCAATAGCCTAGTACCTACCTATGAACCTATCTAATGCTGAAAGAAAAGAAGGGACTGGAGTACGTTCAGAAAAATCCAGTTGCAATAAATCATACTTCCTCAGGGACAGTAGAATGTCATTCTGATCCATTCTGGAAAAAGTTTCAAAAAAACTATCTTTCAATGGGACTGGCAGAAGACACACTCTCCTCAGAATCAGAGTCAGAAACCTGAGTAGACAAAATAGAAATTGTCCCTTCACCCTCATTTTGTGGTTCAAAATCTTTGACCTCTTCAGAAAATGATGAATCCCTTTTTCTCTTACCAGAAACAGCATAACTGAAAGGGTCAAAAGCCTGAACCAAACCCTGAGCAAAGTTTACTAAATCATTCCAGTCCAAGATAATTGAAACAGTAGAAGACATGTATTTGAGTTTTTGCTTCTTTTAGACAAGAATTTCTAAAGAAGCAGACATACTTTTGCCAGGGAAAGCCTTTCTAGGGGCAGAGAAGGTAACAGTAGCACGAGGTATAAGAATAAGCGCAAGCACACCAACCATGTCCACAGAATGTATAAATTCACATTTAGTAGTATAATTGCTTTTGTTTTATCATCCATAAAACTTCATCAGACACATCATTTATCCCTCCCCTTTGCTCATGTTTTAATACATTTAAATGTCTATAAAACTACTCTGGGTTTGGTGTAATTGAAATATGAATTAAAAAAATTATTTTTGTTTATTAACTTTAAGTAGTAAATGTACTGTTTTTTTATACTACAGTGTCGGTCTTTTAACATTGATTTTTTGTGTACATATGTATATACATTTTGTGAATAAGAAGGAATGATCACATGATATTTGTTTTAAGGGTCACATGACTTCCATATACTATTTAAGAAAGGGAAGGCGTAAATGATATGCATCTGATGAAGTTTTATGAATGATAAAACAAAAGCACTTTTAAACAGTGAATTTATACATTTTGTGGATGTGGTTGGTGTGCTGGCGCTTATTCTTGTACCTGGTGCTACTGTTACCTAAGTCTGTTTGTTTATCAAGTAACCCAGAGCTGTTGGACATGCTACTCCTAAAGAAATCCCAATCCCTCCGAGCTACACACTCTAGGGACCTAAACCTTGTCACCACAATAAACAGGACATGCTGGAGGGATAGATTCCAGTCCCAGAGACTTCCTATACTCTGGAACAAGCTACCCATCTATGTCAAGCAATGTTCTTCATTAGCACTCTTCAAGAAAAATCTTGATGAGTGGATGGGAAATAAGAAATACACCCCGGGGATCACTTCTGTGTCTCTGCTCAACAGTGGCACAGGAAAATAACTTTCTTGGGTGGCATAAGCCATGGAACCTTGTTGGCTAGGCTTACGTAGGCCCTTGGGCCGATAGCCTAGTACCTACCTATGAGAGGAATTCCATGTTGCTTCTCCCAGGACTGACAACAGCAGCTTTCTGTTATGCAGCATGGGCATGTCAACAGCTGCAGCAGATGTGTCTAACCCCGGGTCTATGGCACCTCTAGGAACTATATCAGATGGAGCCAAGGATAAAGATGAATGGTCTGATGTACCAGAAATGGCTAAAAACGAATCACCAATCTACAGCCAAGCACTTCAGCAGCCTGCTGTTGTGGCAAAGGTTGATTTTAATGTTCCTGGTGCCTAATTCCTGGTAACATTTGCAGCAGTAGTGGTTGGTAAAACAGATTAGTAAAAATGTAACTTCTTCCCCCAAAAAACACAGTAAAATGTACTTTACGCACTTACTCCAGCCTTAAAAGTAAAACAAAATAACTTTTGCCTCATAAAAAAGTAGTTTTAACAACTTTTTCCCACAAAAGTAAAAAATAATGCCACATTTAAATGTCACTAAAAGTCATGGTAACAGTCTTCTGTGTGGAAATTTTTTCCCCAATGGGGAACTTATTTGCCCAGCAATGGAAAGCATAACTCAAACACTGATCCTCAAAGGCCTGCAAGAAGCATCTTCTTCAGGGGTATTAAAGCTCATAAGTGCTTGGCACCTAAATCACTCTTTCCTTAGCTCAGCATGACCTGAATAATGGTTTGGGTGGGTGGAAAGTGTCCTTGAAGCTTTTGAACTTGCCCGGCTGTTGTACCCTGTTGCAAGACACAACCCATGTAGCTAAGGCTACAGCAGCAATGATCATAATGATGAACATCAGCTTTCATTAAACCTGCCAATATTTTCTTTAACATATTTTTGTCTTTTGGATAGTATGGGACTATACCCAAGGTCCAAATGATGACACGAATTTTAAGAGTGCATCCTACTATGCTGCCATTTACTTTAATGATGCAGACTGTACTGACTAAAAGTCAGTTTCTGGTTAATATGAATGGATTAACTGCCACTCTGTGTAGTACTTTGGTGCCTTGGGCATTCCAGGGGAGGATGTGGTTTGCCAAAAATGAAAAGAAAAAAAAAAAAAAAACCTTTATGAGAGGCTAGACCGACTACTCAAAAGCGAAAGGTACTTTAGATGTAATGGGTTACTGCGGAAGGCTGAGTTCACTAAAGGAAGGGTCCTGCAATAACACACTGAAGGGATTAGGTAAAACTGGCATTCTGGGTTTAAAGAATACCATATGTATGAACCTGTATTGGTTACAGCAGAATGTACTGTATGGCCAGATGCCACACAGGCTGGATTAGTTCAGTGCCACAGCCCATTTGTCACCTCATTAAAAACTAATCTTAAAGGTAAGTAAGTGCACAGCTGAAGAGAAACCTGGATTTTGTCAGCCTTACAGCACTATTTGCTAGATAGAAATTTCAGAAGAGCTGCAACAAATTACCTATACTGGCGGATGTGTCAGAAGAAAGAGAAAAATTTTAAGGTTACAACTGATTCATAAACATGGAGCTGAAGCACTGTGTGGCAATTCTGACGTACCTATTCAAATGCAAGTCCTGTGAGCTGTGGTCACTCAATCCCTGAATACAAGATACCATGGGGTTCAGTGTGATGATGCTGGCAGGGCTACTAAGTGAAAGGAGGTGTCTAAGATTAGGACTGCTACATGGTGTGTGGTCTGATTAATCTTAACCTCTAAGGGAGGTCACTTCACTTTAAAAATTGCATACTACCAAAGTGTAGGAACTTAGATCAAAGGCATATACAACAGGTGAACTGAGACATGTTCTGAAAACAACTCTGAGTGAATATAAAAACAAAGAGGGGCTTCTTTATTCCCTGACAGCAGAAAGCCAAAGATGGTGAAAAATTTACAATAACTTGCTTAAATGAAGACAAAATGATACTAAACAGATGCTTAAGGTTTTTATATAGCTGAACACAAGTCTGCTGAATAAAGCAGAAGTGGTTAAGAATTTGTAGTAAAGACAGTTCAGTCAGCACAGCAGAATATAGCACAATTACTTTATTAAACACAAACATGAATGATGAAGGGCCTGTGATGGACAGGAAAGCGCTTATCTTTTAGCTTTTATTTTGTTTATTGTTTTAATAAAGTGATTGTGCTATATTCTGCTGTGCTAATTGGACTCTTTCTTTACTACAATTTTGGATTTTCTGGTTTGATCCAGTCGTATTTCTGAGTATTGTGTATTGAATTTTTATCCTTGGTTAAGCATTTGCTTTCAGACTGAAAACTATGGACTTGTTTCAAAACAGAACTGCACAGATAGCACCTTGTGAATTCTGCAATGAAGATGGGCAAGAGAATTAAGGAACACATCTATGCTATAACTGTCAAGGATGACAAGAATGCTTTATATAGACATTTTATGATATCCCAAGTATAAAAGGTTTACTTTCACTAGTTTAGGTCTTGTGAAAGAAGATAAGAGAGGACGTAATTTCAAAAACCAGGTTGGAAAACAGATAAACTGAGTGGCAAATTAGGTTAGCTGCCCTCCATCTACCTACTTTAAATGATAGTAAAAATTTTTTTAGCTGACAGGAAAATAATGATTTGATTAAATATTCATAGTCTATCAAGTTGATTTTCATCAATTTTAGTGTATTTTATACTTGTTTATATTAATTTATGCTAATTATTGTTTAATTGTATAAATGGCTTCTTCGTGTGATTGGATGCTTTGTATTTTAAATAAGTATTATTTAGAGTGTTTTTTTAAGCTTGCACATTTCTTAGGAAGTCTTCAAATGAACAGTGACTATTAAACGTCAACACTATGCTAAAAAAATGTTTCTGAGTCATCCTTTGCGCGGTTCCAGTGTTTTTTTCTTGCATTAGTATTTTTTGGCACTGAACGTGAAGTCCACTGTATGTTCTGTCGGCCCCAGAGGACTGTGTTTCTGAGCTAAATGCTTAATGTAAAGCAAATTGTCAAAAAGCATAAGTGGAACAAAGTAAAAAGAAGCAATACAATCAAGAAATACCATATGCAGCCTGCAGAAAAGAGAGATGGACATGGAAATTAAATTCCTTGCACAGTTTAGCTAAAGTAACACATTCTATGTAAACAGCACATTGATTACATCAACCTTGGGGTGATGGAAATATACCTTCATGGTGCCGAAGTTAAAATATCTACTATGACATCTGTATCAAATATTAAGAACAAAGTAAGAAAGAAGACAATGTGATAAAAGAATGAAAATATAGCTGGTACCAAAAGTTACATGGATTCATGGCAAATAGATGTTTTAAATATGGTTATTTTATATGTTAAACATACATGAATGAGCAGATGCAAATGAATAAAACCATACATACATACATACATGCCTACAAACCTTACCTTTTCTGTTCTCTCTGCAACATTTCTCCAAGTGTAGAGTCTCTTTACCCTGCTATGGATCTCTTCTGGTGCTGGTAATATCCCTGTCTGCTGTTGTGCAATGGCCTTCTCTAGGCCAGCACTGAGAGACTTTACAGATGGTTCACATAAAATTATGAGATCTTCTGGTAGTACCTCAGGAATCCCACCTACTCGAGTGCTAACAACCTGGGTGGGTAGAACAAAAGTATTTTACAGTGTATGCTTGGATAAGTAACTCACATTTTTTATTACTTCATATAATCACATGAAATTGAAGTGATCTAAAATTATCTGGACCACAGTAGGTTATTTAAGTAAATTACAACAAATTCAAAACTTAAAATATTTAATTATGTCCTTTCTTTTCTTTTTTTCTTACATTTTTTTAAAAAAATTTCACTATCATATAAATAGAAGTACATTTAATAACAGTTGTAAATAGCAACAATACAATTGTAAAGAAAAGAAAATAGTCCTTTTTTCAACTTAAATATACAACATATATAACATACCTTTGACATAATAACTAAAACATATTGTGGTACTCCAGAAAGTAAAAATTCAGTATAGTAAGCAATACTATATGTTATATAAACAATAAACATTTTAAGAAGCAAATTCAAGAGGCAGAGTTCTTCTGAAATAAATCAGTGTCTTAGGATTTAGCCTTTATTTTTTATCTGCACTGCATTTTTTACATTATTCAAGACATGCATTTTACTTGAAAAGGGATTGACCCTAAATAGTTTTGCTATTCCTACTTTCTCCCTGTTTGACATTAGATTGTATTAATGTTGTGCTTCCTAACTTTAGATTGAAGCATATTACTTCAGTCTAAAATTAATTGTATAGACAGTGTCAAACTACTATCACCGACAATCTAAAAAAATCGGCAAACAGAAAAGCAAACGCCACAGTTTGTCTATAAAAAAAAAGAGCACTATGTAACACAATGAGTGCTAAGGGTGAGATAAATAATTACAACAAAACCTCAGCAGCTTCTCTATAGCATAGCAGTACTGAGTACTGCCTAACGAAGGCAGTGTCAGTGATTCTAGGCTAGCCAGTGAAAGTTTACTCATTTTTACAACTTTGTATTACTCTCCTATTCGATTTGATACCATTGCAATGTATTTATTTATTTTATATGTTTACTTTATGTTCTGCATTTGTGTATTTACTGATGCAATCTCATTTGACCAATTTATTCACTTATTTACTTATTGTCAGCGTAATGCACACTTCGGGTAGAGTACATATTTGTGCAAGCAAAGGGTTTTCGGTGCAACTTTCCTCATGGTGCTGTCTTACCTCATCTGGATTAAATCTCACATTTGCTTTTCTGTTTACCAATATTTTAGAGTGTTTGCAATACATACATGTGATGCTCTCTGTACGATAAACTTTAGATCGAAGTAATACGCTTTGATCTAAAGTTAGGAAACCCTGACGATTGTACACAGGGATACTTCTGGCAAAAGAAGAGTTGTGCCAAATAAAGAATTAAGACTAAGAAAAGTCTAAGCTACAGGGGCACATGGATCTGAAACAACTGTAAGGCACAAAATGATACTGTCAAGCAAGCTTTCATAGATATATATATATATATATATATATATATATATATATACACACACACACACACACACACACACACACACACACACACACACATGTATGTCTGTGTGCTCTACTGATCTGCTGTAATTTATCCTAGCAACAAACCAAATATCTATCAGTTTTAGGATACATGATAAAACACAATATAATATATATCCTCACTTGAACAAAGCAAAACAAACAAGGGCCCATTGCTGTTTGTTAACCTAGTAAACACACAAAGCCCAAAGGCATATTTATATGGACCTGGAAACTCTGTCTGGTTATGTCTTGTTCAGTTACAGTATATGCAGAAGGAACTCAGACTCAAAAAACTAAAGGCCAAAGATCATTAGAAGGTTCACAATCTTAAACACGAGCAGCAAATTGAAGCAACTGAGCATGTAATGAACAGTCTATTAAACCACACATACCTTATGCCATATTGGGTTTAACACACTTATAAGGCAGGCATTGAGACAATTTGGGTGTTTGCAACTGAACACTTACAGGGTTAATAAGCAAATATAACTGCCTGATCAACTAAGGCAATTAAAAAAGGATATTCTCACTTACATATTCTTAACTTAAAGACCATGCATGCAGGAAAATAAAGAATTGCTTCCAGGATGTGTGTAACTACAAGTAAAATCAGGGCTGGTTTCATCTACTCATAGCTCTTGAAGTCTTCTACCTATCTGAAGTAATGACTTACAATGCTGTCTGGTCCAGAACTGTAGGCTGACAGCTTGTAAATGAATTTAAAATGAAGGCTCCACACACCAAGCCAGCAATCTTTGAAATCATCAGCACATATGGAACAGCACCCAAAGACTCTTCAGATGAAATGCATAAGATCCTCGAAGGTCTATGCTTACAATCCAGGCTTTCCTTAACCAAGTGTACTTGGCTTAGCATTCGTGGACATCTTAAATAATTAATAAGCTAAGTTAATGTTAAAATTGTTGGTTTCAAGCTAATCAAAGGTGAAGTGTCTCATGAATAAAAACAACTGAACAGACTTTTGATAGGCATTCTACAGGACAGCTGCCTGGGAAAGTCTGGCCAATCAGCTCACCATCGCCACTTTGTTTTGAGTGCTACACTTACTTGTCAGGTGATGAATCTGTACCCTCATGTAATGTTGACTGGGGAAATAAGGGCTTTAGAACACATGGTATTATGTACTTGACCCTCAGAGTGGTTTGGGCCCATGAGACCAAGTCATCCAAGCTGTTAGCCTCAGTGTGTCCACATTGGGGTATAGCAGGAACCCCTCATTCTGAATAAGGGGATCCACTTGATGCGGCAGTAAGAATTCCGCGGTGGTGCAGCGGTAGCGTTGTTGCCTCACAGCAAGAGGTTCTCCCGTTTGATTCTCGGCTTGGGTTGGGAGTGCCTTCTGTGTGGAGTCTGCATGTCCTCCCTGCGGTCTAGTGAGCGGTCAAAAGATATGCGTTGAATGGACGTGCCTTCGTTGAAGGTTGGGTGTTGGGCTGGCAACTCGACACCATAAAAACCAACTGCCAATCATTAGCGGACCGGAGTTCCACTGTTGCAACCCCTAACCGGGAAAAGCCGAAAGACAAACTTGATGCGGCAGTACTTTGTGTTCCCCTCTTGCCATGTTGTATAGAGAAGGAAATAGTGTTGCCTTGACCAAAAGGGAGCTATTAGGATTTCTGGTCTCTCCTCCTGGACCTTTGTCAAGACCCTGGGGGTCAGGAGTATGGGAGGTGAAAGATACAGAAACAGTCCTGCCCAATTCAAGGAGTAGATATCAGTCATCCAGACTAGCGCTCAGCTATCTGTTCAGCTGAGAGACAAACAGGTCTATCTTCAGCACACTCCACCTGCTGGTTAGATCTAGAAATGTTTTTTCTGTGCATCATCCATTGCGGATATCTGTACATTGTGTGCCTTTACTCTGGTTTGAAGAGCCATATGTCACATCTAGAAAAAGTACCCCTTCTCTACTGAAATGTTTCATGCTTGCATGGCAAATTAGCACACCAGGTAGGAGTCCCCCCCTCCATCTTGTTTGTTTATGTACCACATCACTGTGGTACTTTTATTTACTGTACTTGGGCCATCATTTCCTTTATGTTGACATGTTTTATTCTCATTCTGTGTCGCCAAACCCCTTGGACCTGGTGGCCTCCCCAAACCATGTCTGAGGAATTTGTTTTCAGTGTCATAACATGCTTGGAATCTGTTGCCAGTATCACAGCATGCTTTGTTTCCCTGAAGGGCATTCCCTTGCTCATGAAATAAATAAGTTTCCAAATTATGGATGTGATGGTGTCACCTGTTTCTTAAGTTAGTTTTCTTATGTGTAGGTACACCCAGTGAACCACTGGAATGCATGCTATCATATGTCCTAGCTATCTCAGGTATTCCCTTGCTGTAATCTTTACTTCTGTGAATTATTTGGCAAAGAAATCTGAAATCATCTCTTGCTCGTCTTCAGGGAGAAAGATCCTGTACTGAACAGTGTCCAGACTTGCTCCAAGGAAATTTACTATTTGAGTTTCAAACCAGTGTATCAGAAGACAAAGCACAGGTGGGATATTTGGCCAAGGCAAGCTAGACTGCACCTACTTAGGCTGTGCCTACCATGATCACAGGCAGCCACGTTTGATGCCTAGGGTCTTGGATAGGCAACCGAAACATCAACGATGTACCCAAGAACCTTCTTATGAACCCATATGTCAAAGGTACATGGGAGATTTCAGCAGACATGCCAGAAAGAAGGCATGAACGCCTGCAGAGTGTTCACACAACAGGCCTCAGCCACAATGGATTCTGTAAAAGTGCCTCACTTAGCACACTATCACTAGAAAAGGGAAAACTTGAATAATTACTGATGTCCCCTGTACTATTTCTTTTCTCCCTCTTTTCTGAAGGTTTCTTTCTTGCAGGGGTAGGCTTCCAGAGCCATTGGCCCTAAATCATGCTCATACCCATTTACTGGCAGTAAATTCCAAGCAGGAATGTTGATGATGGCATATTGTCCTGAGGATAAACAAGATGCACTGGGGACAGAAGTCCATGCCATGCTTCAGCTTAGAGGGAAAAGAGAGACTTACTGTGAGAATCTTTATGTGGTACATGCTTACCACATGTCAGACAATTAGTAACAATTTCCTCTGAGCTGGATTGTGTGTCAGATATTAGCTAATAAAACACATGTAACAAATAATAAGGAAATCCCCTATTAGATGTTTATCTGTCTTCAAGAAGACTTTATTTGGCCGACTGACAGACTGCATGTGCTGTTGAGATACTGATGCAACTGCACAGCCAGAAAGATCTTAAGATGACATCTTGATGCAGCCTTTGTACTGCTGACATCCTTGTACCAGAAGGAGGGTGTTGGCTGAAGCTGGGGGACGGTAATGACTCTCTAACCACAGGCTACCTGCATGGTAGGATATACTAGGAGTGAAGAGTGCAACAGTGAAGACTATGATGAACATCAAACGTGTGTGTTTATTTGTATATTCCTGAACGTTCTTATTAAAACAAAAGAAATAAGTTTGTGTGACAACATGCTGCAATTAGTAACGTTACTATAAAATATAACTTTCTGTTTAACCTAGTACGAATCTATTAGCACTTTCCTCAAATGAACAGTACTAATGCTGTTTGTTACTATTATCATTAACTAAAACAAAAATAAGTACTACCAAGTGACTCATAGTAACCATTACAGTTCCCATAACATGAAATGTATTAAAACTGCTGGTAAGCAGTACAAAAAACACAACCTATTAAGTTCTAATGTCATCTGTTTTATGTTAACAAGTATTAGATCACAAGCAATAACTAGCACCTAGCTAAGGGTAAGAACAAAAAGCAATAATCTACACCAGAAATAAAGTAATTGAGACCATGTAAATAATTTAATAGAAGAGCATATTACACTAGCAACTGTAAGGAAGCTGCTAGGAAAGATGGCCTCCAAACAGAAATAAGGTGATGAATGAGGTTCAGTCCTAATATAAGACCATCAATACATTGCAATATTTCCTGCCTAATCTATGTAAATTCAAAACAATATAGAAGTACAGCAAAAATATTAAATATATTCCAATGCTTACTAACACAATGTAATGATCAATTATAAAGTTCACAAATAAACTTAAAATGGTTAAATATACATAATGTGAATAATGCATTCACCTGAAAAGGGAGAAGCTGCTGCTGTGCAATTTTGATTTGCTAAATGTTTGTCTTTAAATAACATAGTGGTAAAAGAAAAAAGACAACCATAAGGCAAAACAGAATTAGATAAGTAACATCTCATGGGGCAGTCTTTTGATTGGTCAAGTATACAACCCATTTGTCAAACACTATGATATTTTACTTAGAAAAATCAAAGCAAAAATCAGGTTTTAGCTTCCCAGCATGAGCCCAGAAAAACTCTACAACCACACTACCACACAGCATTCACACACTATATCATAAATTAAACATTTAACTACTGAAAAATATTTATTTACTTCCCAGAAGTCCTAGTATGTTTACAATCAAAATGCTTGTACATTACATCACAGCTTACAATGAACAAATACTAAAGTCAGCAATCTGGTTATAAAATATACCAGCAGACACCAAACTAGGGCACTGTGGTGCAGAGGGATGGAGTCCTGAATGTAGCCCAGCTGACATGAGTTCAATTAGCAGCCCTATCACTGGAAGAACTAGGCATAGAAGTAAAGTGGAACAGGCCACTCACCTCTCCTGGGGAGGGTGGGGTTTGCATGCACCCACAGGCATACATGTAGTGAAATATCTCTGATGGAAACTACAGACATCACCACTCATATCATGGGGGTGGAGCAGCTCTGCTTGGAATCCCATCACTGAATACAGCGCCCACTGTGGTATGTATAAATCGAAGCATATCACTCCACTAGAAATACTCAAAAGATATCTTACCAAGAAAATTACAGGCCAAAAATAGTACAGTTGTGTACCTACCATAAATGTAGATGTTCGAGTGTATTCACTGTTGCAGTCATAACTCTTGGGTTATCCTGCTGGCAGGCTACCCTCAGTCGGCCAGAATTCCAAAGTCTAGGTCCGGTGTCGGTTGCTGTCGCCTCTTCCCTGACGTCAGTGCACCAGGGGTATAAAAGATGCAGCCAACGCCATTTTCTTCAGTTTTTCTTGCCCCAGATGTCAGGTGCCCCCAAATTGGTAGGCTGAAAAATATGCCAATAAAAATGCACAAAAATAACATTTTCTTTATCTACAAGCAAATACACCAAATAGGTTGTATAGGATAGAGAAGTGCAGTAAGTCCCAGCAAAGAGAAGGGGGGTGGTGGGTGGGTAACCTGGACTGCAACAGTGAATACACTCGAACATCTACATTTATGGTAGGTACACAACTGTACTAGGTTAGTGTTTCACTGTTGCAGTCATTACTCTTGGGTTGAATCCCAAAGCTGAGGATGGCTGGCTGGGCTAAATAGGATTAGGAGAGGCTATGAGGCCCTGCAGAACTGCAGTGGCAAAGCCTGCTCTGGACTTAGAGTAAAGAGGTAAGTTGTAGTGCTTTGTGAAAGTGTGCACTGAACTCCAAGTTGCAGACTCTAAGATATCTTTGGTTGGTACTCCTCTGAGAAAGGCTGCTGAAGTGGCTGCTGCTCTGGTGGAATGAGGCCTAATGCCCTTAGGCACTGATTTGCCATGCTGAGAATAGCAGAAACGGATGCAATGGCCTATCCATTTAGAAATAGTCTGTTTTGAGATAGCTTTTCCTTGTGATCCTGCAGCACATGACACAAAGTTGCTCAGTCTTTCTGAAAGCTTTAGTTCTGTCCAAGTAGAAGCGTAACTGCCTGTGTATGTCCAAAGAATGCAGAATTTTCTCACCCTTGTTCTGTGGATTTGGATAAAAGGTAGGCAAGTGAATGGTTTGGTTGAGAGCCACACTGGATAGCACCTTAGGCATAAATGTAGTATTTGTCCTCAGAGACACCCTGTCTGGAAGAAAAATGATAAAAGGTTCCACAACCATGAGTGCTTGTAACTCCGAGACTCACCTTGCTGAGGTTATTGCTAGGAGTAGAGCTGTTTTCCAGGATAAGAATTTTATATCTACTGTTGAAGCTGCCTCGAAAGGAGGCAGTGTGAGTTTTTCCAAAACATAATTGAGGTCCCAGGCCAGAATTGGTGCTCTCCTTGGAGGCCTAATGTTTTTAGCCCCTCTGAGGTACTGCCTTATTAAAGGATGAGAAAAGATAGGTGATTCCATATTGTAATGGGCTGAAATGGCAGAGGCATGAATCTTAATTGATGAGAAAGAAAGGCCTTTGTTCAGCATCTCAGTTAAGTATTGTAAAATCTGAGGTATATTTGGTACACACATGTCAATGCCTTGTTCCTGGCTCCAAGCACAGAATCTCTTCCGTTTTTCTGCATAAGATTTTCTGGTACTGGGCCTCCTGGCCTCCAAGATAACACCCATAACAGCTTTTGAAAGAGGAGTGTTCTGAAAGGTTACATTATCTGCCATGCTGCCAGATTTAAGGTCCTGAGTTGGCTGTGCAGGATCTGATTGTTTTGTTGGGTCAGCAAGTGAGAAGTTTGAGGCAATATCCATGCTGGACCTTGAGACAAGCTCTTTAGGATTGGGTACCAGTGCTGGCGTGGCCAGTCTGGGGCAATCAGTATCATTTTTGGCTTCTCTTGTCTGACCTTTAGGAGTACCCTGGGAAGGAGAGGCAGTGGAGGAACGGCATATACTGTTAGATTTTTCCAGCTGAAGGATAGGGTGTCCACTTTGCATGCTTGCTTGTGATAAATCCTTGTGCAAAATCTCTGCAATTGGTAGTTGTGAGGGAGGCAAATAGATCTATGTCTGGGCATCACCATTTCCTTATTATCATGCTGAAGACTTGTGGATCCAGTTTCCATTCTTGGGGATCCATGAGGTTTCTGCTTAGTTCATCTGCCAGAGTATTTGTTTTTCCTGGCAGGAATTGTGTTTGCAGGTGAATTTGAAAAGCCAATGCTGTGTCCCATAAGGTCATTGCTTGTCTGCAGAGGGGGTAGGAATGTGTACCTCCCTGCTTGTTTATGTACCACATGACCATAGTATTGTCTGTCTTTATCAGTAGCTGTCCTGGATGAAGCAGGTCCTTGAAAGCTGTCAGGGCATTTCGAACAGCTAGCATCTCTTTTTGATTGATGTGAAGATGCATCTGGTTTGCAAGCCATGTGCCCTGAATACATTTTCCTGCCATATGGGCCCCCCCAGGCATAATCTGATGCATCCATTGTTAGTGTCTGTCTGGCTGTGGGTAAACTGAATGGCAGACCCTTGTTGTGATGACAGGCTTCTGCCCACCATCGAAACTCCTGTTGTATGCAGGGAATGAGTGTAATTACTGTCTCCAGGCTGTGGCAATGCTGAGCCAAACACTTTTTAGATACCATTGTAGTTTCCTCATATGCAGTCTGGCATACGGAATTAGTAGAATGCAGGATGCCATGAAACCCAGGGCCTGCAGGACTTTCCTTGCAGATAAGTGGGTTTTTGTTGCCAGTTTCTTGAAAGTAAGAAGTCAGTTGCTTTTGTTTGTCTGGCGTGAGATCAGCCATCTGGGCAGTTGTATTTAAGCTTGCACCCAGGAATATTATCTCTTGAGAGGCACTAGTTTTGATTTCTTTTCGTTTACTGTGCACCCTAGGCCAGTTAGTAATCTTTTTACAAACGCCGGATGCTTTAAAAGAATGTCTTTGGTCTCTGCTTGAATTAGGCAGTCGTCCAAGTAGGGATATATTTGAATTCCTCTGTTTGCAAAACGCAATTACTGGTGCCAGGCATTTTGTGAAGACCCTGGGTGCAGTAGATAAGCCAAAGGGCAGTGCAGAGAATTGCTAATGCATTGAGCCAGCTATGAATCTGAGGTATCTTCTGCAAAATTGTCTTAAGACATACAGGTATGCCTCTTTCAGGTCCAAAGTTACGAGCCAAGCCTTCTTGCCCAGCATGGACAGTAGCTGCTGCAGGGTAAACATCTTGAATTTTGGAACTTCCAGAAACGTATTTAGTATAGATAGGTCCAGTATTGGTCTCCAGGTTCTGTCCTTTCTGGGTACTAGGAAAAGTCTGGAGTAAAATCCTTGCCCCTGCTCCTGTTGTGGTACTTGCTGAATGGCCCTCATGTCCATGAGGGTTGTAATTAGTTTTTGTGCCTCTGCCCACTGATTGTGTGGCAGGTCTGGCATACCTTTTGTCCTTGGTAGAGTGTGAAAATGGAACCTGTAGCCTTGGGACACTATGTTCAGGACCCATTTGTCTTGGGTAACCATTTGCCAATTTGATGAAAAAAGTGCTAGTTTTCCCCCTAAGGGGGGCTGTCAAAAGAAAAGTGCTTGCATCTGGCAGAGGAAAGTCATTGGGACTGTTTCCTGTAAGGTTGTGATTTGTCTTCTCCGCTTTTGGAGGTAGGAGCACCCCACTGTTTAGGCCTGTATGAGCCTTGGGGCTGAGACCTGCCTCTAGGACGCCTGTATCTGCCTCTTTGTGGTCTGACAGTGGAAAGTACCAATTTTTAGAAGGCCAGTTTCTGCTAAACCTGGGTGGCTGTACCTGTAAGAAATCCTTGACTGTCTGCATGGATTTTGCTTTATCCTCCATTTTTTTCAACGCCTCTTCTGCTTTAGTACCAAACAAAGTATCATGCTGCAATGGTGCATCTAATAATTTTGCTTTAACATGATCAGGCAGATTCTGTTCCTTTAACCAAGTATGCTTTCTAATAACAGAACCTGTAACAGTGACCCTGCAAGAGGCCTCCAAAGAATCATAACCACATTGCAAAGTATGCTTTCCCACCTGTTCAGCTGCATGCAATAAATCCTGCAATTCCTTGTTCTCTGAACATTCAGTGTTTGTCAACAATTTCTGTTTAAGCAGTGACATCAAATATTGCTGATATTTAAGCATATAAAACTGACAATTTAAAGCCCTTACAGTCAAGGTAGCAGAAGTGTAGACCCCCTGCCCCCATCTGTCTAGAGCCCTAGAATCCCTAAAACAGGTGACAGGGTTTTTTGCAGTGGAAGCTTTAACCCCTTTGGGACCTTGAGATATAGTTTCTGGGTCAGCAGCGGGGTTCTTATATAGGAATTTATGAGAATCCAGAACCCTGTAGTATCTGTCTGGCTTAGCAGGTGCAGGGGGTAAACAGTCAGGGGACAGGCCGGACTCTGAAAATACATCATCTACAATGTCTAAAACAGGTGGAATAGCAAGGGGTCTATGCTGAGGAAGTAGCTGAAAGTCTCTGAGCCTTTTCTTAGATTCAGAATAATCTTGGTTCTCCCAGTGGAAATGCTCTCTCATGGTATGCAGGGTTTCCCCAAAAGAATAATCCTCAGGAGGAGAGGCTGAAGGAATGGATTCTTCAGCATCAGAATCCTCATAGGGATGCATGGAGTAATCCTGTTCAGAAGAGGAATCAGAGGAAATAGAAACCTGATCAGAAGAATCATACTCTGTCTCTTGCCTAGGCCTCTTATCAGGAGGGGGATGGGAGCCCCTAATCAAAGTAATTAGGTCTTTGGCCATTTTGAGCATCTGTTTTTAGGCATGGAAGTCTGAGTAGGAGAATGCTGTACTTGTTTTTTTGTCTTTAGAGCTGCTTTAGTCTTTGCTTTGAAGCTGAGGATGGCTTAATATATAGTTGTGTACGTCTGAAGACACCCTCAGAAGCCGATGCCTGCTCAGCTGCTCCGGACCCATCTGAGGGAATGATTTCCGAGTGTCCAATACCTTGAGTATCCAGAGGCCCAGTCGGCTCCACACGGGAGTCGGAAGCGGCCTGTGGCTCTGAGGTAGCGGGTGCCAGGGGCTTCGAAAGCACCTCACTGAGAATCTGCGAACCGGAGACTGGCCTAGCAGAGGCCTCGTCGTCGGTTTTGGACCTCGGATGCCTATCCTTTTCCTTGTCCTTGCGTTTTTTGTAAACTCTGGTTGCCGGCTGGTCCAACGGCATTACATAATTAAATCTTCGGCCAAAGTAATGAAATGCAAAATCAAACCGACGCTTAATAGTGCGTTGGTTAAATCTAGCACAAAACCGACACCTAGCAACGTTGTGATCAAGGCCTAGGCAAGGAATACAGTAAGAGTGAAAATCCTTATGAGGTATTTGCTTCCCACAAGAAATACAATTGTTAACTTTTTCTGACATCAGTCTGGAGCAAGAAAAAAGTTTCCCCAATGCGGTACTTAGCTTTAATGAAGACTTCGGTTCTGAAATTCGGATTTGAAAATCTCACCAGTCGGCCGACAGGCACTTGCGAATTGCTTTTGCTTCGGGCACCGCGCGGCAAGAAAGACTGAAGAAAATGGCGTTGGCTGCATCTTTTATGCCCCTGGCGCACTGACGTCAGGGAAGAGGTGACAGCAACCGACACCGGACCTAAACTTTGGAATTCTGGCCGACTGAGGGTAGCCTGCCAGCAGGATAACCCAAGAGTAATGACTACAACAGTGAAACAAGATGAACATCCTTCAACTAACCAGACAAATTAGCACAACTGTCCTTATACTTAGCCTACAGACTGCTCTGAGATGACCTGTGACTCATTTTGAGCCACAAAAAATTCAATCCTTTTTGACCTTCTGCTTCTTTGCAAAATGAGTGGCTCTACTAATACCTGCATTGGGCACCTAAATCTACCCAAACAAATAAACAATATTCACTGGAGAAACAATGGTTTATAACTCAATGTATTCCCATGCAATGGAATAAGTTACCACTACAGGTCAAACAAAGTACTACTCTGACAACATTTAAGGATAGTCTTAATGACTGTATAGATAGACACAAATCTGCACCTGGCTGTCACATACAACCCAGCTTGATTTGAGAAGTGAGCACTATTAAGTGCTTGAAAGGGGAGGCATAAACATTTTAGAGAGTGTATACTTAAAGGTAGATATGGCTAGGTGTCTTATGGTCCCTGTGCTAGTTTGCCTAGTACTGCTGCTACGATCCTCAGATGTTTCACAGACTGATGTCTGATCCTCAGCTGCCTGGGCCTCTGGTGTCTGGGTAGAGATGTCAGCTCTCAACAAACTGCTGCCAGCTTAAATAAGGGCATCAAACTCACAATAGCCAGCTTTCAGACATATGTACCACAACTGTTGGAAAATCATCCACATAGAAAGCAGTGGAAAACTAAGATGTCAGCAGAGCTACAGATGGAATAACTTTAATATCCTACTTCACAATGAACAATTACAACCAACATCAGAGTGGGAGGCCTTCTCAGAAATTTGGAAATGTCCAGCATTAGGCACCATATCTAAAACCATAACTAGCAAAGCAAAGTGGCTTTTTTCCTAGAACTTCCTTCTGAGACTCTATATTCCAGTGGGATGCTCAAAATTAGCTGAACAAAAGTTATATGTTGGTATGCTGTAACCAAGAAGCTTTTGAGAAGCGAATGAAAGAAAAAGAGTGGTTTAAGAGACTGATAAGAATATGAGTATAAATGTGACAATCCTGTGCAAATGAAACCACGGGATTTGATTTATATTTAATGGTTTATATTGTTTGGTACATGTCCAGTAAATAAAGTTATAATGCTAGATCCTTGTTGTCTTTTTCCATCTGTCTCAAACTGTGGGTTATCGGATCCAATTGAGTTTCAAGGCCAGCATCTTGGAC
The DNA here is from genome assembly GCF_019279795.1 of Protopterus annectens. Classification (NCBI taxonomy): domain Eukaryota; kingdom Metazoa; phylum Chordata; order Ceratodontiformes; family Protopteridae; genus Protopterus; species Protopterus annectens. Next base: position 513,359,731 of record NC_056736.1, read on the forward strand.
ACTTCAGCTCTGAAGCTACACCTGCCCTGCATGCCTAATTCTACTCAGATCAAGTTTTCCCTATTAAACCTGACCTGTACCAAAAGAATCCCTATAATGGAAACCAAGTAATAGACCCGAGGATTTCAAAAAAGACTTCAGATGGATCTGCAAGGTCCACCAGGAGGCACACATAGCAATGACAATTTGGCAGAGGGATGGAGGAAAGGGATGGCTGAGATGGATGGAAGAAGACAACACAGATATACTTGATGGCAGGTACATAAACGTTTGGATCTGATGTGTTTTCCATCCATCTCAGCCTGTGGAACAAACCCCCCCTACCAGACAGTTGGGTAGTATTAGGAAAGAAAATTCTGCAAAAAGGTGGATACAAAACAGGATCTGGACTGGAAGACAAAAGTATGAGTGTTTGACCAAGTAGCTGATGCACAAATATCATCCAAAGAAACACAGATAAAGAATTCTGTTGCAGTAGCAAATACCCTTGTAGATCGGACCTTAGACTTAAAAGGAAGAGATCAACCTTTCATGGTATAGACAAAGGAAATGCAGTCAGAAAGTCATCTAGACAAAGTCACTTTAGAAATTGGTTTTCCAAGCTTTGCTCTAGAAAAGGACACAAACAATGTATCTGATTTCCTGATGCGTTTGGTTCTATACAAATAGAAACTTGGCTAGCAATGGAGGTCTAAAGAATAAAACATATAAACATCTTTTTTCTTACACACCTTTATTAAATTATTACTTAAGACACGGGCACATGTACATTCATAGAAAATAAAACAAACCATATTAATACTCGTTCCATTTATATTATATGTTGCATGTTTTCTTTCTTTTTAACAACTACATTTCAGTCCATTATATAAATCCCTGCCTTCCATTAAACCTCACTCCACCTGCTGAACATTGTTCTCCATGTATTGCTCCCACAAATTCCATTTATTTCTATGTCATTTGCTCTTTCCCTTTTTTACACGTCACTTTTCCAGTAATTTTATTTCTTTTACAATATTCAATACTTCAAATACAGTTGGTTTATACTTTGACTTCCATTCTCTAGTAATTGCTTTGTGGCACCCCAAGGAATTAAATTTAATAAGGCCTTATTATGTCTAGGTAATTCAGATCCTGTTGTCCCAGCTCAAAAGAATCATTTCTGTAGTTATATTCATTCCTCCAACATTTCTGATAAAGTACTCCACAAGGAATTTTTTAAAATCTGTTTATTATTTATTAAAAAAAAGCCTCAGTTATATCTTTCTTCCCCATCACACCTCCAACATTTGCTAACTACCAAAGGAAAAATTCTTTGAAGTCTACTACGAGTATAAAATTACCTAAGCAAACACTTCCAATTAAAATTCCTAAACCTTCTGGACTTTCTTCCATACTTGGGAGCCATACATATGTTGTCCCATTGTTTCCTTGTAAACTGCTTTTCTCGTCTCTCTTCCCAGTCTTTTCTAACTTCCTCTGATTAATTTTTTTTTTTTACAGTTACCATTTAATATTTTTATATGTCCTACTAATTATTCCCTTTATAATAGCAACTTCTGTTCTAGATTTGACTAAAAAATCTACCAGAGCAGATCTTTCACTTAGGATTCCCCTACCCCTTTCTCTTTCCCTATACTCTGATATTAGGGAAGGGAAATCTTTAACCTGTAGTTCAAACTTCTTCTAGACCTCATCTCACTCACCTTTCACTATCTTATTTCCTCCCAATATCTTGGTTCCTTTAACAGTTTTCTCCATTAAATTATATCTCCTCTTGCCAATTTTCTGTACTCCCTATTTGCAGTCATCCCAATTGGCAAAATCTCCTTTCACCATTTCCATATTGGTTTAGTTTTAAGAACACTTTCTGCAAATTTATAAATACAAGATTCTGTATGGTGGTGGTTATTATTCTTAAATGTTTGCAAACAAAATCCCACTCTCTCCTTATTTCTTGACCTCACTAATTTCACCATCATTCCTTTCCACTTGGAATTACAACCTCCTGCTTGTGTTATGTATATGAGTCTTAACTGTCTAGCTCTAAAATACCCCATTAAACCAGGTAATCCTAAACTTCCTTGTTCTACTGGGAGGATCAGCTTATTTTACTTAACTCGTGCCATTTTTTTCACTCCCAGATAAATTCATTCAACTCTTAATTATTCTCCACAACTGTCCCCTGGCTGACATAAACATGCCTGAACTATGTTTAAAGCTAAACAGAGTAAAAATATTTTCATGACTTACTATTACATATCCATAAATAAGAGCTTCCAGTTTCTCAGTTTTTTGTATTATCTTATGTTAAGACTCTTCCCACATATCCATAGCTGACATCTTTATAATCCATGCTTCTCTAAATGTCATTTTTTCCATGTACCCATAAACATAGATATCGCTGAACCAAGTCAAGACGGGTACATAATTTACTGCTTTAGCCTTTACATATTCTGAAAAGACTTAAAACTATCTCAGAATGTTCCTCCACAATGAGAAGTTACTTCCTGGATTTATCAAGTACAAAATAATATCATTTACAAATAAAGCCAGCTCTTGATTACCATACTAATTATGCCCTTCAATTTCTGAGTTCCTTATTTTCTTTGCAAATGGCTCTAAATATGAAGGAAATAAAGGGGAAAGAAGACACCCCCTGCTTGGTTCATCTTTTCAAACACAGATCATCAGAGGACACCCACTCAACTTAATTCTTGCCTCTGATTCTTCATATATCCTACTAATTAACCTTATGATTGCATCAGGGATTGCCAATGCTTCCACTGCCCTACTCATAAAATACTATTAAATAAAATCTTCCAGATCCTAATCACTTTTTTTCCTTCTAACTTCCATAGGAATGTCATCTGCTCCTGGAGACTTATGATTGACTATACACATCACCATTTTTACCTCATCTCCTCCTGTCTTAACTATTAGTTAGTGAGCCTCATCTTCCTCTAATCTTGCATAATCAAGTCTTCCATAAATATTTCCATTTGTACTCTTTCTTAGTTTCCACAGTCCTATGCTTTATACAAACCTTCAAAAAAAATCCAAAATATCTCAAACACCTCTGTAGGATCTCTGGTTATGTTAATTCTCATCGGTTCCCTATGTTTAGTGACAATCCCTTCTACTTTTTGTTGCTTAAGTCATTGTGCTAAAAGTTTTTATGCACAGCAATTTTTCTAAACTCATGCACATTACCCCAATACTCTCTCTTTAATACAATGTAGTTATTCCTCTTCGTGTTCTGTGAGGTTCCCCTTTTCTGCAATACTTTTAACTTTTGTCAACCCCTCTAAATAACATATCACTTCTTAACCATATTTCTCCCTTTTATCTCTATCCTTTTTTTCATTTTAGGCCACTTACTAGCTATCCCTTCTGAACAAATTGATAATTTCCCTACTAACTCTTCAATAATTTCCAATACCCATTCCTTAAACTCCTCTCCTTTTAACAGATGGGTGGGAAAGCACTAGTGTCTCATTTTTACTTCACTACCCTCTATTTTTGTCTTAGTTTTTATTGATGTGTGATCTGAAAAAGTCATTTGGATGTGTGTTAAAGCTTTCAATTGAATGCACGTTCCTGTGAAATATAACTTCTATCCAGTCTAGCCCAGTTACTGTACTTTAGGGAATAATATGTAAATTCTGTCCAAGTTCCTTACAGTCACACCTTCCATACCAAATATTTTCATAAAAGTCTACAGAAAATCTGCTCTATTTTGTTATATTGTCCCCACCTAGAGGTAATATTCCTAGCTAAAAGCCGATAACTTCTACCAGACTTTTTCTTAAGCTCTGTGATAACAGCTTTTAGTGGAATATAAATTCATGCCAGGGTAACCTCCTCCTTTGCCAATACCTCACCACCACAAATCTTGCCATTATTGCCTTTTTTCCTCTACAATCATTACTGAAGCCCCTCTAGAAATTAATTTACTCCCATTTTCCTTTCCCTCTAATAATTCTGCTGAATATTCCTTCTGAAATCCTTTCTTTATCAAATTCACACGCTCATTTGTTTCTAAAACTAAGACAAAACACCTGTAACTTTAAAATGGTACTCAAATCCCACTTTATGAACACCTGGCTTTGCACATGCAATGGGCCAGGATAATAGTATCTTCTATCCCCCTCTACCTGCACAAGTATTATTTCATCCCTAATTTCTCACAAAAGAACAGCAACTACTTTTGTAAATACTGCTCAAACTAAATAATGTTCATCACTGTTATATGCTGTAACCCTATCTGCTGTAAAGTATTTAAACTTTATTGTCCACGGACCTTTTCTTATTTGAACTCTTCTTACAGTAATGTATGCACAGTAATTTTACACTTTTATTGTGTGTATGACATTTTCTCAGTGTAACTATATTTCTGTATTGTATGTGTAGTAATTTTTATTGTATGTGGAGCTTTTCTCCCTGGGCCTCCAATGAAAACAGGTACCTGCCCAGTCAGAATTTCCCAGTAAACAAATGCAAATAAATAAAATAAATAAATAAATCTATTTCCCATAGCATTGCTATTTGCACTCTTCATTTCTTAACATAGTTCAATACTCTTTCTTTTTTTGTATAAACATGTAAGGCCATTTACATTTCAAGATAACATGGCTAAAGTAGCCATTATGATAAACAGCTCTTGTTCCCACTTATTATATATGACCTTTTTAAGTGTATTTTCCACTTTTGTCTTACATGCACATACTGCTTGGTAGGTTGATCTTTTACACAGTTGCTTTTCTTATCTCCATCTGAACCCATGTTACACTTTTCAAGACCTTCTGCTTTAATGAAAACCCTCAAACAACAGAAAAAATACATTTTCAGACCACCCCATCCCTTATTAACTTAGAATAAACACAGAAAACTAACCTGCCAGATATGAGCAATTGCCTAAAAATCAACAGCCGCATCCACAGGCATAACCTAATCTAAAAATGAAGTCACTCATACTAAAGCAGATGTTACAGCCTGTTTTCCCACTTGCACAGATTGCAGTTTGATCTTTTCTTATTGATTTTCCAGATGTGGAAAAAAAGACGTTATGTACTCACCATAACGTCCCATCTGAGTAGGTAACGTCATTTGTCAGCAACCTGTGGGTATTGGATCGACCCCGGATTAGAGCCGGCAGCTTTCCAAGCTAAAGATCTGAGCTCTCAGCTCCTCCCCCTTACCTATAATACCCTGCTACCTCCCTCCAGTCCTCAGATCGAGTTTGCCAAATTATCTACCAACAACAGTCAAACATACTCGAAAGAGAAATGCTAACCTGATGCGTGACAGAAGGAAAAACATTCCGTCATGAATATGACCACGAAACAAGCTAGGTGGAAGGAGGGGGGGGTTCGGTTGCTGACAAATGAAGTTATCTACTCAGATGGAATGTTATGGTGAGTACATAACTTCTTTATCTGAAATAGCTAACTTCATTTGATCAGCAACCTGTGGGACAGAGTCCCCAGCTACCAAAACCCTGGGAGGTCCTCAAGGAAGGATATTCCGGAGCACTGTGGAGCCAAAGGCTGCCCTACTTCTGGATATCAGATCCAGCTTATAATGAGAAATGAAGGTATGAGAAGAGGCCCAAGTAGCCGCTGAACAGATGTCATCTAAGGGAACTCTTGACCAAAATGCTGCAGAGGTAGCCATAGAACGGGTAGAGTGAGCATGAACCCCCAAGGGTTCTGGCCGACCGGAAGCTGTATATGCGTGTAAGATGCAGTGGGATATCCATCTAGCTAAGGTAACTTTCGTAATAGGCTTGCCTAAGGATGGCTTAGGGAAAGACATGAATAGCTGCTCCGATTTGCGAGAAGCAGCTGTCCTGTGCAAGTAAAATCGCAATTGTCTATGCACATCCAACAAGTGCAGTCTGTATTCCCCTTTGTTCTGAAAGTTGGGGAAGAAAACAGGCAAATTGATGGTTTGATTGATATTAGTCTCGGAGGCTACCTTAAGCAAGAATGAAGGATTAGTCCTGAGAGATACTCTGTCCTTATGGAAGACCAGGTATGGGGGCTTTGTACAAAGGGCTTGAAGTTCAGATACCCTTCTAGCTGAAGTAATTACAATCAGGAAAGCAGTTTTCCAAGATAAAAATTTTAAATCAACGGAAGCTGCAGGTTCAAAGGGTGGACTAGTTAGCGCCTGAAGAACTAAGGTTAAGTCCCATGGGGGAACCACATTCTTGACCGGAGGTCTTAACAAAAAGGTGCCTTTCAAAAAGGTCTTGCATATCTTTGCAGAAGCTAAAGGACCAAGGTTGTCCACGATGTGGAAATGAGAAATAGCAGCCATCTGAACCTGGACAGTAGAAGCACTGGCCCCTTGGTGGAAAATGTGGGACAGAAATTCAAGAACTGTTGGAATGGGAGCTGTAAAAGGGTCCAAATCCCTACGTTTGGCCCAGATGGAAAAACACTTCCATTTACTCTTGTAGATCTTCCTGGTAGAAGGTTTATGTGCCGCTACCAGAATAGATTTTACGGAAGACGAGATACCGGGAGTCCTAGCCACTAGTGGAACTGGATCAACCACGCCGTGAGCTTGAGGTCATCCAGGTTCGGAGTTTGCAATCCCGAAGGATGAGAGATCAGATCCAGAATGGGATCTAAGACCAAAGGAGGAGCTATGATGTGAGACCGCAGGTATGGGAACCAGATCTGGTGAGGCCAGAATGGGGCTATGAGGATTATTTTGCTCCCCAACCGATGAGCTTTCTGCAGAAATTTTGTCATTAGCAGAAGAGGTGGATAAGCATAAAGAAGACTGGGTGGCCAAGCATGAACCAGAGCGTCTCTGGGACTCTTCCCCCAGTGGGGGAATTAGAGTGAAAAATTTGCTGCATTTTGCGTTTGAAGGAGACGCGAAGAGATCGCAGAAAGGCTGACCCCATCTGAGGAAGATCTGTTTTGCTACTAAGGGGTTTAGAGACCACTCGTAAGGTGTGAGGATAGAATGACTCAGCTTGTCCGCTACAATGGTGGACCGACCCAGAATGTGCGTTGCTATCAGAAAGCGGTTGGTGGAAATCGCCCATTCCCAAACTCTCACAGCCTCTCGACAAAGAGGGTAAGACTTGGTTCCTCCCGGTTTGTTGAAGTACCAGACTACCGCCATGTTGACTGTCTGAATTGCAATAATCCCCAGAGGAAGAAGGTCTTGAAGGGCTTACAACACTAAAAGCACCACCATAACCTCCAGTACACTGACATGCAGAACGGTCTCTACAGGGGTCCACGTGCCTTGGATGGCTCTGCCCATGCAATGCCTCCCCCCACCCGAGGCGAGAAGCGTCCGTGGTCAGCGTGGTTTGGGGTTGAGGCATTACAAATGGTCTCCCTTCCCGAAGCTCTCGGGAACGGAGCCACCAAAGAAGGGAGTTCCTGCAAACCCTGCTTAGGGGAATCGGTGAATCCAATGGGTGAAGGAGGAGGGACCGTTGGACCTGAAGGGTCCAATAAATGATTCTCATGTGTAACCGAGCAAGAGGTGAAAGGCTGATGGCTGCCGCCATGGATCCTAGGGCTCTCAGGACTAATTCTGTGGGTGGGGCTGGGGACTGTAGAAGCGCTATTACATGGAGTGACAAGGTGCATAACCTGTCCGCTGTCAGAAAGGCCCTGGACTGAAGCGTGTTTATCCTGGCCCCTATGAAATCCAGAACTTGAACAGGATGAAGAGATGACTGCCTGAAATTTATGGTAATGCCTAGATGATGGGCCAAGAGTAAAGAATAATCCCTGGCAGAACAGAGTAGATGCCTGGTGGGGGTGGTGAGGAGCCAGTCGTCTAGGTACGGAAAGACCTGAATTCCCTGAAGTCTCAGGTGGGCTGCCACAACTGCCATGACCTTGATGAACACCCTGGGGGCTGTGGTGAGGCCAAACGGAAGAACCCTGAACTGATAATGACTGGCCCCTAGCCGAAAGTGGAGAAACCTCCTGGATTGTCTGTCCATGAGAATGTGGTAGTATGCATCCTTGAGGTCTATGCAGCGCATCCAGTCTTTCTCCTGCAAAAGGGGGAGAATAGATTGTAGAGTGATCATCCGGAATTTCTCTTTGGCAATGAACAGGTTCAAAGCTGACAGGTCGAGAATTGGCCTCAAGTCCCCCGTCTTTTTTGGCACCAAAAATAACCTGGAGTAATTGCCCAACCTGGACTGCTCTGGGGGGACGTCCTGGATGGCCCTTTTTTCTAGTAACTTCTTTATTTCTGAAGCCACAGCCTCCCTCTGATTGGGTGGGACATCGAGGAGGCGCTTCGCTAGTGGGGGAAGATTCAGGAAGGGGATAGAGTAACTTCTGGATATTATTTGGAGCGCCCAGCGATCTGTAGTAATGGACTCCCAACTTGCTAGATGCTCCGAAAAACGCCCCACCGACTGCCTCCAGAGAGGGGCAGATGGGCAACCCCTCAAGGCTGCTGCGCAGGTTGGTCGGAGAAGGGTTCTCTCAACCCGAAATTCTTCGCCCCCTCTGCCTCTGGGGCGGTGTCCACCTTGTCCTCGTCTGCCTCTGAAGGACGAAGGGTCCGGAGTGGGACGGGACTGCTGAGACTTCCGGAACCACATCTTCTTTTGACCTCTCTGGTTCCATGAGAAGGACCTTTGAGGAGCAGAGAAGCGGATTCTGACGGCAGACAGCATCTTCCCGTCTTTCTCGCTCTGGAGTAGCGTGTCGTGGACAGTTTTGCCGAATAGCGTAGAACCGTCAAAGGGAGCGTTCATGAAGGATGCCTTGAAGGGTTCCGCAAAGTCACAAAGACGGAGCCAGGCATGGCACCGCAAGGCGACCCCTGCTCCGCTGGCTCTAGCCGCCCCCTCTGTGGCATGGAAGAGAAGCCGCATAGAAGTATTAGATACTGACTTTAGAGTGGCCATGCGAGCCGAGAAGGTCCATTTGTCCTCGGCCGCCATGGACTCTGGTGGAGACCCAGCATACTCTTATCAGATCCCACTGAAGCCTAATGACGTGTGCCAGATAATTCATAGCCCTTATAGAAAAGGTGGCTGAAGCAAACATCTGCTTTCCAATACGGTCCATCATCTGAGATTCCTTATCAGGAGGATGGACCGAGGAACTTTCTTGTGCCAGTTCCTTCTTGGTGGCAGCTGCCACCACCATGGCATCTACCGAGAAACCTTTATTCCACGCCAGCCTGTCATAAGGGGGACTAAGAATTTTATCCGGTCTCCTAGGGATTGGCTCCACAGTGTCCGGTTCCTTCCAAGCCATGGTAGTAATCAAGTCTAATGCCTCCAGAAACACAGACTCATCCGAGGAAAGTTTCTGGGCTGACCACCCCCCTCTTATGCGCAGCATCTCCATAACGCCTCCAAAAGAGAAGTCCTCTGGGGGTGACCTGGGGGAACCTTCCCCTTCCTCTAAGTCAGTGTCCTCCATGAGGGACTCGGGGAAGTCCAAGTGCCTCCTCTTACACTTTCGTTTGTGAGGGACCTCCTCGGCGGGGCTATCCGAGGAGGACTCACCAACGGTGTCCTGTTCCTCTACGGGGACTAACTGGGGCGCAGACGCAGGCTGTCTGTTGGGGCAGACGATGGAAGACAGGCCCATATGCGAGGGAGTGAAGTGTGGATCCATAGCACGGACCGGGGACTTCGAACTCCTCGACAGTACCCTCTCCACCACGTCGAAGGCCGAAGGTGAACCACTCTCCCCTGGCTCCGAGAGTAGTCCCCTCGGCTCCGATGTGAGGACCGGTGTCGGAGCCGACAAGATCGGACCCGAAAGGGAAGTGTGTTCCGACAGCAATGGAGCAGAAGACACACTCACCCCTGCGGATCCGAAGCTCGGCTCTCGGCCACGAGAGCTCAGATCCGAAAGATGACCTGATAAACTCGAGGGTAAGGCTGGCGTAAAAGTAGCAACTACTATCGGCGCCGACTCCCCAGCTCCGAGACGACTCGGATCCGACGGCTCCGAAACCTGATAGTGGATCGGAGAAGGAGCAATGAGTGCAAAGAAAGGGCCGAGGTCCCTCTCGGAGGGGGGGGGGGAGGCAGGAGCACTCCCATCTGCATCTGGGCCTGTAGGAATCGACGCATCATCCGGTCCATATCTGCGTCGGACAGACTCCTGGTAGACCTGGAAGAAGTCGTCAATGCAGGCTGGGAAGGCTGCCTAGACGACCTCAAAGGTGATTGGGACTCCTCCTCCAGATCCGGAGAGAAGCGTGGAGAACGGAGGCAAGAGGGGGAAGACCTGGAAACCCTCACGGGTGAACAAGTCAATTTAGCCGGCGGAGCTGAAGGAACTGATTTGGCCCGCCGCTTATGGCTCTTGTGCCTATCCCTCTCCTTCTCTCTATGTCTCTTCTCTTTACTAGAAGAGTCCCCCTCTCCCTGGGAAGCAGCAGGAGGATGAGTCCCAGCCAGGGAAGGGGGAGCTGAAGGCTGGACAGTTGCGGCTGCGACTGGTGCCACTGAGGGAGAGGAGGAAAAAGAATCCGGGGGCAAGAGTCCCGCCAGGATTAGCTTGTTTCTTTTGTCCCTCAGAGCCCGGGGGTTAAAGGCCGCACAAACCTGGCAGCCCAATGTTAAGTGGGCTACCCCCAGGCAAAGAACGCACTGAGTGTGGCCATCCGCTAGGGACAGCTTATGACCACACTCAGCACATTTTGAAAAAATGACCTTTGGGCCCTCGGCCATCACACACAAGCACACGCCCTAACACACACAGTAAGGGGAAGGGAAAAAAACACTAATTTACTACTAAATACAACTAAAAAAAAACGGTTTAACTAAACTATGGGTCTACTACACACACACACACACACACACACACACACACACACACACACACACACACACACCGAAATCGCTATTTTTGTAACCAAAATACTCCTAAAATCCTCTCACCTAAAACGCTAAGAGCTCATCCCTTATGCTTCAGAAGCCTCTGCAAATGAGATCTGAGGATTGGAGGAAGGCAGCAGGGTATTATGGGTAAGGGGGAGGAGCTGAGAGCTCGGATCTTTAGCTTGGAAAGCTGCCGGCTCGGATCCAGGGTCGGATCAGATACCCACAGGTTGCTGATCAAATGAAGTTAACTACTTCAGATCAGCTTGTATGCTTTCAGAAAACATTAACCTTTAGCCATAAGAAAAGGTGCACTTGCTACCTTTAAACAAAACTGAAGTATGTACTGCTCTATTACATGCATTAAAGTATTAAGGCTACTGAGGAGGCTACTATCCCTTATTCATTTTGCATAACTTCAAACTATTTTTCACTGAAATGCCTGCCACTGTACCTTTGAATTTTGCATTTCCTCAACAAACAATGGTCAGAAGTCTAAGGATTAACTGCTTGCACCTGGAGATAACTCACCTTCATGTAAAAGTAGTCAGCAATAAGGAAAAAATCAGCTGACAGCTTTATAGATGCATGAAGGAATCTTTGTAAATTTCAGAACAGAATGGACAGAATACCCTGGCTAACTACTTTAGCTGCAGACTTCTTGTCTCTCACTCTGAACATTTGCTAATAGAACAAACAAGCTAACTTTGCATATGGAAGAAGCTTAGCACTGCATGTTTTTCAGAATTTCCTCTTTTTTTCAAGGCTATTTGCATACAAAAAAATATTGTTTACAGCTTGAGCCAAGGACATTAATCTAGACATCAACTCTGATAAAAACAAGGAAATTATTATGTCAATTCTACATATTATATAACAGTACACATTTACACCCCACCCACCAAGCCGACAGCCCCAGATCACAGCATTATACTAACTTGCTTCTCTCCACCTTTCTTCTCTTTGTACTGTAAAGCCTGTATTTCTTACAACTACAAAAGATACTTGTTTACTTAAATATCTTTAACAGATACAGTCATTGAAAGACTTCCTGCCTAAATTTCAAGTAGCCCTGATTACAGACTATACAAAAAGTACAGCTGTGTACACTTGCCATAAATGTAGATGTTAGAGTGTATTCACTGTTGCAGTCACATGTAGATGTTAGAGTGTATTCACTGTTGCAGTCATTACATTTGAGTTATCTGCTTGCAGTAGCCCTCAGTCGGCCTGATTAACAAAGTCTTGGGTCCTGCGTCAGTTGCTGTCCCTTTTTCCATTAAATCAGGTCGTCAGGGATATAAAACATGCAGCCGACGCCAATACATCAGTTTTTCTAGCACCAGATGTCAGGTGACGCCCTAATGGGAAGCAATTAAATCTATAAACACAAGGATATACCTCCAACAAAAAAGCAAATACACCAAAAAGCTTTTTGAGCATAGTAAGAGAGAGCAGAAGTATAGCCAAAAGAAGAAAGGGGGCTGATGGGAGGGTAACCAGGACTGCAACAGTGAATACACTCAAACATCTACATTTATGGTAAGTGTACACAAATGTACTATGCTCTTCATGTTTCACTGTTGCAGTCATTACATTTGGGTAGATTCCCAAAGCTAAGGTTGGGAGGAAGGAATTTAAATAGAATTAGGACCAGCAATACGACTTTGCAATACTGCAGTGGCAAAACCAGCTCTGGATATGAGAAAATTGGCAAATGATAATGCTTGGTGAAAGTATGTAGAACTCCAGGTAGCCTCTAGGATGTCCCTAGTAGGGACACCCCTGAGAACGGCTGTAGAGGTAGATGCAGCCCTGGCTGAATGGGGTCTGATGCCCTGTGGGATAGGTTTTCCATGGTGCTTATAGCAGAAATGAATGCAGTGGCCTATCCATTTTGAAATGGTTTGTTTTGAAATAGCTTTCTCCTCTGTCCCTGCAGCAAATGCCACCAGCAGTTGTTCAGATTTCCTTTGAGGTTTAGTCCTGTCCAAGTAGAATCTATGCTGTTTATGCACATCTAAAGAGTGCGGTATCTGTTCCCCTTTGTTCTGTGGGTTAGGAAAGAAGGTAGGCAAATGAATGGACTGATACACTGGATACCACCTTGGGCATGAAGGAGGGATTGGTTCTGAGGGACATCCTGTCCACATGAAAGATGACGAAAGGTTCCACTGCTATAAAGGCCTGTAATTCAGATACCCTTCTTGCAGAAGTGATTGCTAGAAGGAAAGCTGTTTTTCAGGAAAGAAATTTTAAATCTGCAGTAGCAGCTGGCTCAAAGGGAGGAAGAGTGAGTTTCTCCAAGAAAATGTTAAGATCCCAGGTTGGAGCTCTTCTGGGTGGCCTTAAATTTTTGGCCCCGCTGAGGAACTGCTTGAGCAGTGGGTGAGAGAAGAGGGGAGGCTATGTGCTATAATGAGCTGAAATGGCTGAGGTATGAATTTTGTTGGAGGGAAAGGACAAGCCCTTATGAAGCAAATTAGTTGTCCTGGAAGAATGTGGTCCTTGAAGGTTGTTAGAGCATTCTGTACAGCTAACATCTCCTTTTGAGTTATGTGCAGGTGCATTTGACTTGGGTTCCATTTGCTCTGAATGCACTTCCCTGCCAGGTGAGCCCCCCCCCATGCATAGTCTGATGCATCTGTTGTTAGGGTTTGGGCAGCAGGGGGTGGTGTGAATGGTAGTCTCCTGTTTTGGTGGCAGGCCTCTGCCCACCAAAGGAACTCTAGGCGTAGGCAAGGTATGATAGGAATCATTGCTTCTAGATCCTGTGAATGTTGACACCATAAGCTTTTGAGATACCATTGTAGTTTCCTCATATGCAGCCTTGCATATGGAATTAGAAGAATGCAGGAGGCCATGAACCCCAAGGCTTGCAGTATTTGCCTTGCAGATAGCTGGGTTTTTATGGCCACTTGTTTGAAGTAGGTTGTCAAATTAATCCGTTTCTCTGGCGTGAAGAAAGCCATCTGGGAAGTTGTATTCAAGCTTGCTCCCAGGAATATAATTTGTTGACAGGGTACTAGGTGTGATTTCTTTTCGTTTATGGTGTACTCCAGAGTAGTCAGTACCCTTTGAACAAATGCCAGATGATTCAAAAGCATGTCCTGGCTTCCTGCCTGAATTAGACAATCGTCCAGGTATAGGTATATTTGAATATTTCTTTGCCTGCAAAATGCAATGACTGGAGCTAGGCACTTTGTGAATACCCTGGGCAGAGTAGATAAGCCAAAGGGCAGTGCAGAGAACTGATAGTGCATGTAGCCTGCTTTGAGGCGTAGGTATCTTCTGCAAGACTTCCTGATAGGGATGTGCAGGTATGCTCCTTTTAAGTCTAGTGTTGCCAACCATGCATCTTTGCCTAGCATAGGAAGCAGCTGTTGAAAAGTCTGCATTTTGAATTTTGGAATCACCAGAAAGATCTTTAGAGTAGAAAGGTCCAGGATAGAACGCCATGTATTGCCTTTTCTGGGTACCAAAAAAAGTCTTGAATAGAAACCTTGTCCCTTTTCCACTTCTAGTACCAACTGAATAGCCCCCACGCTTAAGAGAGAACTTGATTTTGGGCCTCTGCCCACTGATTTGGGGGTAGATCTGGCCACCCACTTGGTGTTGGTAATGTGTGGAAGTGAAATCTGTATCCTTGGGACACTATCTTTAAATCCCATTTGTCCTGGGTAATGAGTTCCCAGTTTTTGGCCTGCAGACCAATCTTTCGGCCTAAAGGAGCATTCAGTTGGGAAGTGCTTGGAAGTTTTAAAAACAAGTCATTGAGACAGTTTTCCATAGGGGGGAGTCTTACTACTCCCGGATTTGGGTGCAGCAATCCCCCACTGCTTAGTCTTGTGTGTCCCCTGGTACTGAAATCTGGGGTTTCTGCTGTGTCTGGGTTTGGCTTGAGAAGACCTAGAAGGGGCTGGAAAGGACCAATTCTTAGAGGGCCAATGCCTACTAAATCTAGGAGGCTGAACTTGCAAGAAATCTTTAACAGTTTGCAGAGATTTAGCTTTATCTTCCATCTTTTTAAGAACTTCTTCAGCTTTGTTGTCAAACAGGTGGTCCTGATTTAAGGGACCATCCAACAGTTTAGCTGTAACATGATCAGGAAAAGATTGCTCCTTAAGCCAAGCATGCCTTCTGAGTACAGACCCAGAAACAGCAGCCCTGCAAGAGGCTTCTAATGAATCAAATCCACATTGCAAAGTATGTTTACCAACCTGTTCAGCAGAATGCATTAAATCCTGTAATTCTTTATTTTCAACTCAGTCAGGAATCAACATCATTTTCTGTTTAAGCAACCCAATAACATGTTGTTGCTACTTTAACATAAGAAACTGGCAGTTTAAAGCCCTAATGGCCAAAGTTGCAGAAGTGTAAACCTTCTTACCCCATCTACCCAGCGCCCTGGAGTCTCTATCAGAAGGAGTAGGATTTTTAGCGGTAGAAGCCTTAATGCCCTTAGGTCCCTGTGAAATAGTCTCTGGATCCGCAATAGGATTTTTAAAAAGAAACTTGTGTGAATCAGGAACCCTGTAATATCTGTCAGGTTTTCTGGGAGCAGGAGGCAAAGAATCAGGGGCCAAACAAGATTCTGAAAAGGCATCATCAACAATGTCTAGGGCAGGAGGTATAGCTAAAGGCCTATGCTGAGGCAAGAGTAAGAAATCCCTAAGCCTCTTTTTTGAATCAGAAAAATACTGGCTTTCCCAGTGGAAATGTTCCCTTAGAGTATGTACGTTTTCACCAAAAGAAAAATCCTCTGGAGGGGAAGCAGAGGGAATAGAGTCCTCTGCATCAGAATCCTCATAAGTAGAAAAGAGCAAATCCAGATCATCAGAAAAATCAGAATCCTGGTCAGAAGATTCATAAACAACTTCAGTCCTAGGTCTCTTAGAAGGAGGAGGTTGGCTTCCCCTGATTAAATTTATAAGATCTTCAGCCATTCTTATCATTTGTTTTTTAGGCATAGAAGCCTGAGCATGCGGCCTGGGCATCAGTTTCTTAGGCATGGTTCAAGATTTAGGCGTAAATGAAGAAGGAAGTGTCGGTTTAATATGCAAGTCCGTAGGCCTGACTACACCCTCAGAAGCCGGTGCCTGCACAGCAGCTCTAGACCCATCCAAGGTAGAGACATCCGCAGGTTCTACAGCTGAAGCATCTTGCTGCATACCGGACTCCGAATGGGTCTCAGTAGAGGCCTGCGAATCAGAAATCGTGGGTATCAGGGGCTGCGAAAGCACCTCACTGAGTACCGGTGAACTGGCGACTGGCTTAGGAGAAGCGTAGTCATCAGCTTTGGACCTAGGCGGCCTGTCTCTGTCTTTATCTTTGTGTTTTTTCGGAATCCCGGTAGTCAGATGGCTAACTGATGACATTTCTGTATAATTAAACAGAGAACCGTAATATTTAGAGGCGAAAATATACAGACGGATAGTGCGCTGACTAAATAAAGCACAAAACCGACAGCAAGATACGTCGTGGTCAGGGCACAGGCAAGGAATACAGTACGAATGAAAATCTTTGTGAGGCATTTGCTTTCCACAAGTAATGCAATTATTAACTTTTACTGACATCGGTAAGGAGCAAGAAAAAGTTACCCCAATGGGGTACTTAGCTTTAGTTGAAGACTTCGGTTCTGAAACTCGAAAACGAAAATTTCAGGAGTCGGCCAACCTGCACTTGCGAACTGCTTCTGCTTCGGGCACCGCACGGCAAGAAAGACTGATGTAATGGCGTCGGCTGCATGTTTTATACCCCTGACAACCTGACGTCATGGAAGAAGGGACAGCATCCGACGTAGGACCCAAGACTTTGTTAACCAGGCCGAATGAGGGCTACTGCAAGCAGATAACCCAAATGTAATGACTGCAACAGTGAAACACAAAGAACATCTACTTTATGATCAACTTTAGCCAGGGATGCAATAACTGTAGCAAAGGTACCTGTGTAGGCATTACTGGTGAGGACAACAGCTAAACACCTAGTGGACTTTTTACAACTTGTTCAAGATGATAGTAACATCTGAGCATAACTAGCTTTTGAGGAATAGGTGGATTGTTAAAATATCACCCAACATGAAAGTATTTGTGTTATGGATAAACAAGAGAATATGTTTAGGAATCTCTTGTCAGTGCTTGGGGACAAAGATACATCTATAGTAGGCTATAAATTGATGATTAGTGTTGTTTAAAGTGAGCCCTCACTTTCCCTCAAGCCTGAATGCATGGTAAGTGCTAAATCCATGTAATAAAGAAACGCTATCTTTATAATGAAACCGAGTTTGAGTTACAACACAGACATGGATGCATCTAAGTTGCAGGGCGGCCTAAATTTATTTCATACACTCGGGTCATGGGGCCATCATCCTATTTTTAATCACTTCAGATGCATTTTAGCTAACCTAAGGGAAGTTGTCTTGATTTGGGATTTGTGTTTTGATATCATGTTTACACAACAATCACTTTAAAATTAACTTCATTACATCTGGACAGCACTGAGGTTTCAGGTGTAGAAATGTGATGTCAATGAAACATAAAAGCTAACACAGTCGTGTATTAGTGAAACCTGAACCTTCGAGCCCATTCACATGGCTTGTTACATACTGTACAAAGGATTATATAGTTTACAAAATGTCATACATCACAATGCATAAAATATGCCTGCAAATTTATTGCAGATTTACAGTTTCATCGGTTGTTACTAGGCTAATGACCACTAGGGCCCTTACAAGTCTAGCCATGCTCCCTAAACCATTTGGAAAGAACTACTACTATTCAGACATGCTATGACATAGCTTCTTTCCCTGTCACATAATGTTTGGTTATCAACCAGAAGGGCTTCCACTCCATTAAATGCCAGGTGTTGTGCATTGCATAGGATGTTATACACAACATGTCTGTGCACCATCCAGGCAGAACCCATGATTCCACAACTGGCACATACGTAAGCGATACTAGTGTTTCATGCACACTGACTTTCCATATGGACATTTAGATGCTAGGTGCACACACAGCTGCCCACAAAGATTGTGACAGCCTTGATCTGAATAAAGATAACACACAACACACCACTCATAATGGTGTTCACTATTGTGTTGCAGGTCAAGTTATGTCTTGAACCTTGGTTGATGACCCTATTCGCAGCCATTGGACCATGATGAAACTGGCATATAACTGCACTATCACAGACCGGTAACATCACTGAACATATGTTTGGACTACTGAAAGGCCACTTCTTCTGGATATATCTGGTGGTACACTGCAGTATACTCCAGAGACCTGTAGCAAGATACCTCTAGTCTGCCCCATACTTCATAACATGGTGCTATGAAAATAACTGCAACATGGAAACACTGCAGCAATGCCTGACATATCAGTCACAGCAGCAGAGGAGGAGACAGGTGCGGAGTTAGAGGAACCAGATGCAGCAGGACCACATGCAAAGTAGAGATGGCTGCAATATGTTGAGGCACTGGCTATATGCAAACATCCAGTTCATACCTATTGGTTGTGACTATGTAAACTTAGAATGAAATGGCTGCATGCAATAACACATCCAGGCTATGCACGGTGCACTGACTAGCTATGTTGTGCATCAGACATTACTATATCCACACAAGCAAGAGGAGTGCAGACAAGATGCAGTCATGACCATTTGTATAGATGGACTGAGGTACAGTGAGAAGGGAAAGCTACACTAGCACAGGTGGAAGGGTCATGACTGGTGGATGCATTAACCACTCACATGACTAGAAATCTGAGGGGAATTAGGAATCATACCATCCAAAGATGGGATGGAGCTTCCATACACAATGTAGTCTGGGTATTACAAGTGACCTTGCAGCATCATGAATGACGGGTCCTGTTCAAGGCATGGCACACCCTGAACCATGTCATGGCCATCACAGTGATGTTCCACTAGAAAGATGGCATTAACAACCCAATGAATGGGCATGGGTGGGTGTTACTCACAGTAGGGATACAAGTCAGCATGGTGTGGGACCTTGGCAGACTTGCTGAGTGGGGTGTGCCCACAGTGGAGCTGGAACAGCACTGACCAATTCCTAGGAAGTATCCATGTACAGGAATGGAGGCAGCCATAGACAGTGAAGCTGTGTCTTGAATAGTGTACACCATCTGTGTATGTTTGGTGTGCTATCATGCATCTGTCGCCTTGCATGACCACAGCAGTTAGTTACCCAAATCCACAAGGATGCACCAATGGATGCCAAAATGGACCACCACTCCCATGAACAGGTGTGTCTGTGCCCAGTCCTGATAAGCCATGTCACTCTGTATGTAGACCCTGCAGCAACTGCAAGTCCTCATGAAGGCTACACAGCACAGTCAACATCTCTGATATGGTATGAATAATGGTTATTTGTACCTGAATAACTGATCTCCACATTTGATAATTGATAACAAGGGTGATAACTAGGTCTGGGAATATTCTGATAGCGGCAAACATCCACATGACTCTCCCCTCCACTAAGTGTGCGTGTATGTTCCTTTGATGCCATTTGTGTTGGTGGTGGTAATACCTGTGCATCAGGGGTGGGGCTGACATGGAAAGGACAACCTTCGTTGAACACAGGTGATGCTGGAGGTTCATCGTGCCATCCACTGTCACCTCAGCTGTGGATGATGTCAGTGTGCCATCCACTGCTAGCACTGCTGTTGACATTAGCCACATTCTGACTTGTTGCTCTGTATCTCCTCTGAGTGGAGTGCATGTAGATACAATACCTTTGAAAATTCTTAGTCATATATGTGACTCCCAAGCACCATGCAGCATACAAACTACTAACTTGCCAATTACATACACAGCCTATGGGTACATATGTATATTCATTGCAGAGCAGGTTGCAGCCACAATATCGCTGGATAAGATACAGGCATATGTTTTTACCCAAGTAAACCATTCACAGGTGCAAATCACTGTCTTACAGGAAAGTCAAATGCTATTACTCACTTAGTACATTCCCTTCAGACTACTCGGGCAGTTGTCAACATCCCAACTCCCACATCTAATCCACCACTGAGTATGAGGATTCTCTCACATCCCCCAATAAGATATCAAGAATTTCTCTGTCTCATTGAGATGCTATAATGCTGGCAATCCACTTCCAGTGGTTAGCCTGTTTCCCTAGCAATTTACTATGTCTTGGTACTAGAATGCAGTAACCTAATGGAAATCTTGCAATGCACTTGTACCACCTTTCTGTTATGGACACTAACTGCATTAATGCCCAGTACCAGTCCCAGCCACACCGGGTCCCAGATAAACCTTTCAGTTTTACGCTTCTTAAGAAGCGCACATGCTTATGAGTGTCTACGGCCTGTAGTGACACCTCTGTCTCTTATGTGATGAACTTTTCCAGCCAATACCACCCCTTTGGTCCCATGCCAGGACAATGTACATCTGTTGGTTAAACATATGGATAAGTGAGTGCCCACGTATGACTGACCATGCCATCATAAATCTTCACAGCCAATAACAGCAACTGTGTAAGTGGATGGCTCTGAAGACTTATCATGGCTTGTACTACACAACAAATCTTCGCAGCCTTCAAAATGACAGCAATTCTACACATGGATGACGACTTGTACAGTTACAGTCGTTATCATGGTTGTGAGGATTTATTATGCACTACTGTCCCAATCATGACAAAGCTATGTCAGTACTCATGCATGCCTAATCCTCTCTAGGCTACAATATGCTAACATCAGCACTATATTTATTTATGTGTAATCCCTTTATACTTCTTTCTGAATACCACCCAACTTTTTTTTTCAATTTGTTAATAAGGAAATCCCATGTCTTTTCAAAGGTGACAAGGAAATACTCTTTCATTAAGAAACTTGTAAGCCGATACAGAGTACTCAAACCACTGATCAGGCGATTATTTAATCTGTTTTTTTTTTTCACATGCATTATTTCAGTACTTTTTAATGTTTCAGATTTTGTACTTTACTAGAAATTATTTTGATATATTTAATGAAATTTCAGCATTTTGTCTTGATTTTAGGCACTGAAAAAAAAGGATTTGACATTGGCTTCCAGGAATTAAACAGAAGAGAACAGAATGAAATTCACTAGTAGCTCATGATTTTAGCCAAAAAGTTATGTTATCCTTCTTGTATTTCTGAAAGACTTTGCAGAAAACATAGGCAAAGCTAAACATTTATGTCTATGGTGAGTGTAGCACATGTCTTAAATGCAAAGGGCCATCTATAATTTTGAGTACAACAGATGGTGACTCTGCAAAGCAACCCTAGTGACTGTTACAAAGAAGCATCTGAGCTTTTAAGGAAACAGGCTGGTTGTTTTTACAGGTATACAGTATTCTTTGCCCATCAGTAGAAAAGGTAAGCCTTCACAGAAGAAAAGAAAAAAGAAGTTATGTACTCACCATAACGTTCCATGTTTGTTGTCCAGTATCTCGCCTTCATTCTTGCTGGTTGCGACAGAGTCTCCAGCACCTTTTTCTTGGGTGGCTCAAAGGAATAAACTCTTCAGGACAGTGGAACCAAAGGATGCCCTGTTCCGGGAGGCCACATCTACTTTGCAATGAGAGATAAAGGTGTGAGGATTAACCCATGTAGCAGCAGCACAAACTGAATCCACTGGAAGTCTGGATTGAAAGGCAATGGAGGTAGACACCACTCTAGTTGAATGTCCTTTTACTTTCCCGGGCGGTTCTTTATTATGAGAATTGTAGACAGAGGTGATGGTCTCAGTAAGTCATTGGACAAAGTAACTTTTGAGACTGCCAAGCCTTTTTTGTTTTCTGCATAGGAAACAAACAATTGCTCTGGCTTTCGGATATCTTTGGTCCTGTGCAAGTAAAAATGCAACTGTCTATGCACATCCAATTGGTGAAGCTTATATTCTGCCTTGTTGCCATAGTTAGAAAAAACACAGGCAGTTCTATAGATTGGTTTAAATTTACTTCAGAACAAACTTTTGGTAAGAAGGAAGGATTTGTTCTGAGGGAAACTCTACCTTTGTGGAAAATCAAATATGGGGACGGATAGACAAAGCTTGCAATTCTGAAACTCTCCTAGCTGAATTAATCGCTGTTAGAAAGACTGTTTTAAGATACAAAAATTTTAGTGGACAAGAGGATGCTGGTTCGAAGGGAGGAAGGATCAGAATAGTAGAGTAGCAAAGTAGTTGCTGCGTTTGGCATTGAATGGAGTGGCAAAAAGGTTGCAGCAAGGCTGGCCCCATTTGTGAAAAATTTGATTTGCAACTTCCTGACTTCGGGACCACTCGTGAAGCATGAGAATTGCTCTGGTTAGTTTATCTGCTATTACATTGGATTTTCCCGGGATTTGCGTTGCCATCAGAAAGCACTGACAAGAAATTTCCCATTGCCAAACTCTCTGGTCGTCTCAACATAGGGGATAGGATCTGGTTCCTCCCTGTCTGTTGATGTACCATACCACCGATATATTGTCTGTCTGAATTGCAATAATCCCCATGGAAGAGAGTTCTGAAACACTTGCAACGCCAGATGCAGAGCCCTCATCTCTAGGACATTGATGTGCAAATGGTACTCGTGATCTTTCCATACCCCCGGGACAGTCTGTCCCAGATAATGCCCCCCACCCTATCTGGGACGCGTCCGTGGTTACTATAGCGACAGGTTGGGGAAGTACAAACAGTCTGCCCATTGTTACCCGAGTGGACTGAAGCCATCAAAGTAGGACCCTCTTGCAGGCATCCGTAATGAGAATCTTGTGAGACATGGGTAACTCCTGTATGGACCAGTGAGTGAAGAATAGCCACTGTAATAGCCACATGTGTAGTCATGCCAGTGGGACTAGTGTTATCGCTGCTGCCATTGAGCCTAAGACCTTGAGGAACTAATTTTGCTTGTAGCTTTTTTCTTTTTGAGAAGGACAGATACTGGACTGCGTAGCATTTGTTTTCTCTCTTGAGGCAATTTTACTACCATATCATTTGTGTTTAAATCTGCACCTATAAAGGTTATAAAGGTAATACACTGTGATGGCAACGAGACATATTTTTCTGTATTTACAGTAATGCCTAGATCTGAGCAGAGATGGATGGTGGAGTCCCTGGCTCTGATTAGTAGGTGCTTGGTGGTGGCAGTCAGGAGCCAGTCGTCTAAATATGGAAACACTTGGAATCCTTGACATCTCAGATGAGTCATGATTACTGCCATGCATTTGGTAAACACTCTGGGAGCTGTAGTGAGACCAAAGGCCAGAGCTCTGAACTGGCAATGACTAGCTCCCATCTGGAAGCACAGAAATCTTCTGGAGCGCCTGTCCATTTTTATGCGGTAGTAAATGTCCTGAAGATCTAAACAGCACATCCAATTGTCTTGCCCCAGAAAAGGGAGTATAAACTGCCATGTTACCATCCGGAACTTTGACTTCTTTAACAACTTGTTTAGTCTGCTGAGATCCAATATTGGTCTCCAGTTCCCTGTCTTTTTTTTTTTTTTTTAACTAAAAAAGAACCGAGTAAATTCCGGATCCGATTTGGTCTGCGGGGACTTCTTGGATGACTCTTTTTCTAGCAACCTTTGAATTTCTAGGGTTGCATGATCCCTTTCACTGATTCTGCGGAGCCCCCCCCCCCATCACGTGGACGGCTTCTTCCATTGTTATTCCCCCCACTGCCCCTGGGGAAAGATCACCACGAGCATCCGGCGATGCTCCTTTGGCCTTCCGGAACCACATTTGCCTGCTCTTTTGACCTTTAGGATAAGGTCTGGTAGGGGCGGAAAAATGCACTCTGACGGCAGATAAGAGTCTTGCCATCTTGCTGGCTCCTGATGAGTCTCTCTCTTACTTTCGGCCCAAACAAGGATGAGCCATCAAAAGGGGTGTCAATAAAGGAAGATCTGAAGGGTTCAGCAAACTCGCAAAGGCACATCCAGGAATTTCTCCTAAGAGCTATTCCTGTGCCTGCTGCCCTGCTCGCTCCATCAGCTGTGTAGGAAATGAAGCGCATGGAGAAGTTTGTGATAGAAGTTAATGTCACAAGCTGGGAATTTATCTTATCTGATAATCCCTGGGCTGTAGCACCTTGTAGGGCATCTCCCAGCTCTTTCAGGAGATCCCTCTGGAGTCGGGTAAAATGTGATAAGTAATTCAGCGACCGTAAGGTAAAGGCTGCTGTGGTTACATACACTTCCCGTATCTGTCCATCGTATGATACTCCTTATTTGGCGGATGGACAGATGCAGAAGTTTCAGCCAACCACCACTATCACATCTACTGGAACTCCCTTTGTTAAATATTGTCTATCCTCTGGGACCATAATGAATTTATTTGGCCTCCTTGGAATGGGGTCCACTGACTTGGGAGAGTCCCACATCTTCTGACTCAACACCCAGGAGCAGATCAAAGGGTGGAGACACCCAAGAGGTGGAGGGGCGACAGCCAAATGCCTCCAGGTATACAGACTCATCCTCAAAAGGGGAGAGGGATTTCCAGCCGCCCCTCTGCTTAAAGATCTCAAGGATGTCTGAAAAAGAGACATCCTCAGAGGGCAACCGTGGGGACCCTTCTGAATCCTCAAAGTCAGTATCAGACATGACAGACTCAGGGGAGTCTATGTGCTTCCTCTTTCACTGTTTCTTCCAAGGGACCTCCTCCAGGGGGATGTTCTGGGGAGGTGTCGGAAGAGGAGGTTCCACCAATTGGGCTTTCCTGGGGCACTGACTCTCTACACTGGGGCTGATGGAGGGATGATGAAGCAGAAGACGCTGGCCAGCCCTTTAGGGAGAAGAGTGGCTGGAGCCGAAGGTGGAGCAGACTCAGTGGCGAGCACACTCCACATCACCTCAAAAGACACTGCGATCCTGGGCAGAGACAGACTCCAGTCCCAAAGGACTGGGAGATCTCCAAGGCACCAAGGAGGGTGGCTCCAAGGCTGATGTGGGAGCCGAACTCACCTGCGCTGAAGCTCCGAGTGGGAGAGTTGGTTCCGACAAGGGTCCGACTCGACTCTTCCCCCCGGAGCTGACCAGGGAGTGTTGGCTCCCAGAACCCTCGATGGAAGACAGCATCGACGAGATCAGAGCAGACGTTGGAGCCAAGATATTGGGAGTGATTACCGGCTCTGCCGGTTCCAGCACAAAGACTTCCTGACACTCTGGCTCCGAACTCGATCGAGTCAGGGGAGGATTAGATGGTATCTGAGATACAGTGGTCGGCTCCACGATCCGATGGGTTGGGCTCAAAAGAATTTCTGCTAGGGCCTGCATCGGCAGCAACCTCTTCACCACCCACTCCACATCATCTTCCGATAACCTGGAAGATCGAGAGGAATGGGTAGATGACCTGTGACTACCTGCCACAGACTGTAATAGAGGAGATTGTGGCAGCGAGTGTATTGCCTCCAATGACAGTGACCAACTCCTTTTTTGGCTCCGCAACGGTTCCGAAGACTCAGATGGAACCGAGGGAGGGCCAGGATTGCCTGAACCGAGAAACTTCGGGTCCAAAGATACTGTATCTTTTTGACAGCTTGAAGGCACAGACACCTGAGCCAATGAAGCAGACTTTTTTGTCTTATCCAATTTTGAGGCCTGATTATCTTCTTCAAACTCATTTTGAGGGGTTTGTTGAAAGGCCCTTTTGTTTTTTCTTTCCTGTAAAACCCTTGCACTAAAGCCCTGACAAATGGAACAAGAGTCCTGAAGATGGACTGCTCCTAAGCAATGCACACAACTTGTGTGTTCGTTCGTTAGTGACATTTTCTGGGTGCATGAATCGCACTTTTTAAAACCAGATTATCTTGACTCCTTGTTCTTTAGACATCCTGTAAGCCAACTAACAGCAACAACAATAACAGCTAACAGTAAACTACAATAACTACTACACCCGCAATAGAAAAAGGCAAGTAGAAAGAGAGATTTTTTTTTTTTTTAGGAAAGGAAAGGGGTGGGAGGAAGAGAAGTCTCTAAGTTAAACGACAGCCTCCTCCAACCCGAGAAGACGCCTCTAACTTAAATGGTGACTCCTTATGAAAAGGGAAAGAAACCCTGAAGAAAGGGGCTAAACAGAAAGAATCATAATGGATTCTTTAAGGGGAATAAGAGAAAAAACATGGGGCCAAGGAGAACAACCAAGTAATAAACACACACACACACACACACACACACACACACACACACACACACACACACACACACATGAGCACTCTACTTGGACTGGGAAGGTATAACAGAGTCTAATATGAAGATATTGAGAAAAAAATATAGTAAAAGGTATATAATAAATGTAATTACTAGCATGAGCCAGCGAAGACAATCCCGATGCTTAAAGCGGCAAACGAGATCTGGGGAACAGCCGCTAAGCATCATGGGATAGGTTGTAGCCTCGAGCCAGTTGAAGCTCTCGAGCTTTGGTATGCGGCAGAGTCGGCTCCAAACCCAACCAGCAAGAATGAAGGCGAGATAGGACAACATAACATCAGTTGTTATCTTTAGAATATACTGACCACTTGGTGAGAACAAAATATTTTTTCTGTTCCCAAAGAAATGGATCAGTTCCACATGAAAGTACTTTAAACAACAAAATTTTGGTAATGTTTTACAGCTTTTTAGTGCTTCTTTAAAATTTTAAACAAGGATGTTTATTCTTAACTTTTCTTATCCCCCCCCCCCCCCAACACACACACTCACATATATGCATACCTTTGTTGGAATTGCAAAATATCTTCTTCCTCAGCCCAAAACGCTTTGCCTTATTTTAACACATTACTTACAGGAAAATAAGGCTAGCAGCTCCATACCAAAAATACATACATCAAGAATCTCATTTCCACATGCCACCAAAAAACAATATTTTACAGCAGAATTTGAACTGTGACTTTGTCGCCGTGCCCAATGACCCATTTTAAAATACCTACAAATTTACTGCACTTCAAAGTAAATAGAACTGCCTTGCTGCAACCTCCACTGAATAGGCTACATTTTCACACTAGGTTGCAGCTATGAAAGCATATGCCCCAAATACATGCTGCTGTAAAATGCACATTTTTTCTCAATTTTTTAAAATGTTTTATAAAATAATTACTACTTCTTTTGTGACACAAAACTAAGATGTACTATCAAAATGATGTTGGGCACTACTATGTCTTGGGGCGACACATGCCACTACAACAAATGTCAGCCAGCATCCATGTACTGACCCTATTAAACAGAATGCACGTGCAATACGAATACTACCTTAAGGAGATAGGACACATGACTCAATTTTTTTAAAAACACTTTTTTTTGCTAAAAGACATTTTGGTTTACAGGAGTACACAACCTGTTTATATTGGGGGTACAAACATTCCAGATATACAAGCATTTGGTGAAATGAAATGTGACTGTCCGAGCACACTTCTACAAAAGCTGAGATTTCTTCAGTAAACCAAAACTTTGGCTTTTGCGGCAACAAAACATATAAGTTGGGGAAGACTATGCTCTCTGCACCCCTGCATCTGAATATTAAATCCTAGACTTTACAGCAGGTAATATTTACTCAATTAAAAATCCACCAACAAAAGAAACAGCCAGGATTTTTTAACATCCCACTTGACTCATAAATGGTCAGATAATTCAGTTTTATTAAGATGTTATACACCATGTAGCACAAAATTCTTTTAAAAAAAAAACACGACCATGTAGTCTAACATTATTTTTATACACCAAGCAATTTCATGAAGCCTGACATGGTTTTTATACTCCGCACAATTTCATGTAGCCTAATATTCTTTTTGCACACAATACAATTTCATGTTCATAGGTTGGTACTAGGCTATCAGCCCTAGGGCTTATATAAGCCTAGCCATAACAATTCCCTGGCTATTTCTTCCCACAATATTTACTTCCCTGGACCACTGTCTAGCAGGTCGACTGACATGATCCCTGGCTTAAACTTCCTATCTCCATCCAGTTGTCAAGGTTCCTTTTGAAGTGGGCCAAGGAGGCACTCTGCTTGACATGTATGAGCAGTCCATTCCAGAGTATGGGGAGTCTCTGGGTCAGGAACCTATCCCTCCAGCAGGTTTTGTTCATTATGATGACAAGGTTTAGGTCCCTGGAGCGTATGGCTCTGATGGATTGGGATTTCTTTAAGTGTAGCATGTCCAACAGCTCTGGGTTTGACATGGCCTTGTATGTTAAGCAGAGATTGCCTCTGAGTAGACTATATGCGACAGAGTATAGCTGGAGTTTTTTTAGTCGGTTACCATAGGGCATCTGCTTTAGACCTGTGATTCTTTTAATGAGGTGTTTCTGTGGCCTTTCCAGTTGTTGCACGTCTTGCGAGGTACATACCAAACAGGGCGTTGTACTCTATGACGGGTCTAATGAGGGATGAGTACAGTGGGACAATGGCCTCTTTTTTTTCTGGATGAAAAGCCCTTAGTGATGAGGTATGCCACACAGAAGGATTTCCTGACTGTTGTGGCAATATGGTTATCAAAGGTGAGACCACTGTCCACCTGTGTTCCTAAGTCTCTTATCACACTTTCACTGTTTAGTGTACTGCCACCTATGTGGTAATTCATGGGTACATGTTTTTTCCCCAAAGGGGATAACTATACACTTCTTGGTATTGAGCTCGAGCCCATGGCTCTGGCACCAATAATCTGTTTCTGTAAGGCCCTTTTGTAGAATATCCACATAATTTGGGGATTCAATAATGGCTCCCAGTTTGCAGTCATCTGCGAACTTTGTTAGCCAGAGTCCCACAGTGTTGGCCTGTGCTTAAAAGAAGTAGATGCCAAACAAGAGCGGTCCCAGGACTGAACCCTGAGCTACACTCTACTTGTCACTTGTCTGGAGCTGGATTTGGAGTTGGCTACTTTTACAGTGTGGGTTCTGTCAGTAAGCCAGTTGGTAACCCATCGAGTGACGTAGGAATTTATGCCCAGCTTAGTAAGTTCATCTGTGATTCCAGAGTGGGGGATGGTGTTGAAGGCCTTGGCGAGGTCCAGATAGGCTGTGTGGACTGCCTTACCCTCGCCCACAACTCTGGAGACTGATTCAAAGAAGTCAATCAGGTTCAGGAGACACGATTGGCCCTTCACGAACCCAAACTGGGTGGGGTCCAGTGTTTGAAGGTTGCCAATGTCTTTGTTTATAAGTTCCATGATAATACGTTCCATGGCCTTGTCGATCAGGCTCATCAGACTGATGGGACGGTAGTTCCCAGGATCTAAGGTGAATATTCTTTTTATATACAACATAATTTCATGTAGACAACATTCTTTTTATACACAATACAACTTCATCTAGCCTAACATTCTTTGCACACACAACAAACTTTCATGTAGCCTACCATTCTTTTTATATGGAACATAATTATGTGGCATAGCATTCTTCTTATAAACCACACAATTTCAAGTAGCCAAACATCCTTTTTATACACCACACTACTTGATGTTCATAGGTTTGTAAGTGAATACAAGGCTAACTGCCCTTAAAGGGTCTTTTTATGTATAAACAACAGCCCGAGGTCAGAAACGAAACATGTACCTTGTGTCTGAGAGGTGAAGACCTTAAACATTACACCAAACCCTCTGCCTTGCATGTAGCCTAATATTCCTTTTATACTCCACACAATTTCATGCACCCTAACATTATTTTTATATGTGACAATTGTTTGTAGTTTAACATTCTAACAGAAGATACTTGTTAGCCCACCAACTAGTACTTTCAGTGTTCTTAAAATGGCATCCACAAAAAATGTGCAACCCTGAAAGTTATGTAAAGCTTAAGCCACTCATCA